>NC_141542.1:64067500-64155000 GCF_021556685.1 Rattus norvegicus | reverse complement strand
TGTGGTATTAAACTTCCAGGGCCAAAAGGAAGGAAGGAAGAAGAAAGGAAGAAGAAAGGAAGAAAGGAAGGAAGGAAGGAAAGAAAGAAAGAAAGAAAGAAAGAAAGAAAGAAAGAAAGAAAGAAAGAAAGAAAGAGAAAGAAAGATTGGGAAAACATGGCTTCAATGCCATTCTGCAAGTCCACATTTGTAAAACAAAGCATCTCACAATACAATTGTCCCCGGATACCCTGCAGGATATATCCCAAGATGCCTGGATGCCTGAAACTATAAATGATACTATTTAATGTGTTATTAACATGTACCCACGAGAAAGCTTGCTCTGTAATAAGATTATCAGCATTATTACTTTTGCATTTTGGAGCTATTAATAAACATAAGAATCACTTAAGCATGAGAAAGGAAAGCAGGAGCTTCTGAATGACCAGCAGGTACGTCACACGCACATTGTGGAGTTACTTCTCATAGGGATGGATGCGGCATGTCCTGGGTAGGACAGATGGGCAGAGCAGGATCTCATCACTAGATTCAGAACCACACACAATTTACAACTTACGCATATTTCCATTTGTCATTTTTGAACTACAAACCACGAAAGCCAATTCCAGATAAGAGGGGATTATTATATACGACATCACGGTTATTGCAACAACAATGTATAAATGCCCGGCATGGAAACATGGTTAATGAATGATAGTTATTATTGCACAGGATGTAGTCTGGAGGTGAACCATGGGTTCAACATCATAGACGTGTCCTTATTGCTTCTCACTCCGTTTCAGAGCTCTCGTAGATTAGTGGGTCAGCCTTACACTAGGATTCAGGTTATAAAGCTGATACTGTCTGGAACATTTCAGTCATATGACAATGACTAACAATGACACATCACTCTGTCCTTCCTTTTATTGGCTAAAACCTGTCCCAAGGTTATGTCCATTATCAAGGGGAAGTCATTTCACCACATGGTAAAATGGAAGAACAGGATTATTATCGACAGCTTCCATGTTCACCACACAACCTTATGAGGGAAACACTTGTGGTCTCAATTGTAAAATAAAAAGAAAATAAACATGAAATCTGAGGTATGGGGAAATAAGTGTTTGTTGGCAGCATAGTGATAAGGGTTGAAGAGACAGAAGCAGGCATTAGACCCAAATCTAGGTTGTCCTATGTTATTTCCAGCCTGATTCTGAAGGCTGAAAATATTCTACCTACAAAGATATGTGAAATTGTCTCCCACCCACATTTATAGAAAAATATGCACATTTCCTTTGGGGACCAACTCGTAACTGCCTTCTCAGAAACCAATTTAGAACAGAAACTAAGAGCATAATATGTTCACACACCCTTTGACCCAGTAATCCTGCTTCTGGGAATTCACCCTAAGAGGATCATCTCCTAAGATAAAAAAATAAGTTATATTCATGAAAAATTCTTTGGTGGCATTGTTCATTATAGCAAAGAACCAGAAACACTCTATACTTTCAGAAAAAGCGTTAAGTAATAGATATAGTATTAAGTAGTTCTTTATGATTAAGAAGACTGTGTTACAATGTTTTAAAACCTCTCGATGCAAAAGTAAACAGCAGAAGAATGTTGATGGGGCTGTTAGCATAGTGTGGTCCCCTTATGTTTGTGTAGCAGACTGCACAGGCATCCTCTTGCTTTCTCCTACATTAGAGCCCACATCTTCAGCTGGTCACAGAGATGCCCAACTTCATCTCCAGCTTCCTCTTCAATCCATGTGATCTACGTGGGCTATATGATCCCAGTCTTGCCAAGAGAATATAACAGAAGGAACACCCGTAATTTCCTAGTTTTACCTCGAAAAACTCAAGGCCTGTGTTTCTTATGCTTTATGTATTCTTTCCTTAAAAACAAACAAACAAAGGAACAAAACCCAGCAATTACTACAGTGTATTTCCGTAGGTCTGAAGATAAAGGCTCCAGGTTACAAAATAGAAGTTTGTCCTTTTCTCAAGAACATCCTCAAACCCATTTCCCTAATGTAAACAAGGTAAGAAGTGTTTCGCATGTAGCTTTAGTGCCAACAGCTATCACATTTTGTGTTAAATAGTGCTTTTCTTTTTGGAGGGTGCATTGATGAGAACTGATCCAGTCCCTCATCCATGTTTGATGCTTATGGTCCCACAGTGGTAGGGCCAAAGTCTCCAAAAGGTGGTTTTTTTTTTCTCAAAAGGAAACAATCCCTCTCATATTTGTGGAGATATTTAAGGAAAAGTTAGGGAAAAACTCAGAAAACAATATAGAAGAATATGGAAATGACAGTTTTGCCCCAGTTTGGGCAATTTTGTGTTTCAAACAATTAGAACCCATTAGGGAACCTAACTGAGAAGGGATACGGGAGGCATGCTGCATAGTGGTAAAGACAGCCAAGATCCTGTGTGACCTAAGGTGTGACAGGAGACTGCCACACTGTGTGTGTGTGAGGAATATCCAAGCAGTGTGTTAAAGGGGGGACACATGGGAGAGGAGGGAAAGGCATAAAAGAAGTATTGCCTAATTCCCCCTGCCCCCTGACCATGCTGCATGTAACATTTATTGGCTCAAACAAAACCCTGTGATTTAACTGTAGGGTAGGCACCCCATCGTTCTCAGCGCTGAGGATCAGACCCAGGCCTTCACGCATTCGAGGCAGATCTGTTCCGCCTCAGAGCACCTCACAGCACGTGTCTGTAATCCTAGAGCTGCACAGTGGAAGACAGAAAGATTACTGAGGCTTGTTGGCCAACTGATCGTGTGCAGTCAATGAGCTCCAGGCAGGGAGAGACTGTCTCAAAAAACAACAGCAAGGTAGATAAGAATAAAGGGAGCTACCTGGCATCAGTTCAATCTCCGTCTTCCATATTCCTCTGTCCTCACATATACACTGACTGGACCATGCACTTACATATACATGCATGCAAGCATGCATGCACATACGAATACAGACCACATAAAGAAAAGCTATAACTCGTTTTGTGACTATTTTCAATTGACCAGACACTGGCATGTATTGCCTATGGTCAAACCACTCATAATGTACTCAATCTTATCTATATAATACATTTACCAACTCATTTACTCTTCCAAAATTCTGTCACATATGCATAATCATTATACACAAAAAAAGAAAAAAGAAAAAGAAGTCTTAATTTTTAGTTAATTTTCCTAAATTCATGCATACAACAATACGGTCAACTTTCAAATTTGAGCTTTTAACTCCCTACGTGCACCAAACAAAGCATAAATTATTAGATCCAACGAGAAATATGTAATCAAGACCCCAAATAGTGATTTTTCTAATTAGTCTTCCACAATGCTTATATTAGCCCACAACTGCATATAGAATAATGAATTGGCAGATTAACTTTGAAGTAAATTACATGGCAGTTATTAAATCGCATGCAGACTGTGGGTTGCCTGACAAACATTCGTTTTCAGTTCTCTTTTAGCCTAAGAGGACTGTTTTAATCTGACCATGCTGCCACTCAGCTAGAGGCCACAAGCAGCTTGCAGCTCTAGGATTACAGGCACATAGCTGTAGCTTGTAGCTACAGATAGTCAGATAATCAAGGTCCACTTCATAAATCTTAATCAAAACAGAATGGTGCTCATGAGAAGTCTTTCTGAAATGAAAACTACAATCCCTGCTCCTTTATCCTGTCCCTTGAGGCAAAGGCAAAGGCCTGTGCTTCCCTGAGCAACCGGAGAGAAAGAGAGTCCAGAACCTCTGGCAAAGGTGGGGCTACTTGTTGCTAAGATTCCTCCAAACTTATTCATAAGCCTAAGGGCCATTCATAGACCCAATGTTACATAATTTCCACTTAGACTTGGAAAGTCAGGGCCCTGATACAAATTCAGTTATTGTCATCTTTCTCTTCTCAAGGAATTTGTTTCAAGACACCCCTGCTTCCTACGCCCTCTCTGCCCTTGCACACCAATGTCCACATATTTCCCAGTTTTCTTACATAAAACAGCACACTGTATGCATATAACTTATGTACATCTTTCCATAGATTTTAAACCACCTCTAGGTTACTATAATACCTTAAAAATGAAAATAGCCTGTGTTGTTTAGCAATAAACACTCAGAAGTGAATAATGGATTACATTCAGAAAAATCCATTCAGAAGTATTTTCCATCCATCTGTGGATATGGAGAGATGACTACCCTTCTTTTAAAATTTCATAATTGGAGCCTGGAGAGATAGTTCAGTCGGTAAAATGATTGCTGCATAAGCTTGTGGACCTGAATTAGGATCCCTTGTACCCAAGTAGAAAACCCGCCATGATGTGTGCCTGTAATCCCAGCACTAGTCTGGCAAAGACAGGCAGATCCCTAGATCCCCGGCCGGGTCTAGCCCATCCAGTGAACTCCAGGTTGAGACTGGGTGCTAGTTAGTTTTCGTCAGGTTGACATAAAGTCTAAGTACTCAGTTAGAAGGAACCGCAGTTGACGAGTTGCTTCCATTAGACTGTCCCATGGACTTATCTGTAAGGCACTTTCTTGGTTAATGACCAATGTGAGAAGATTCAGTCTAGTGACTGATGCTATCCCTAGACAGGCAGTCCTGGGTTATGTAAGAAAGCAAGCTGAAGGAGCCTCTGTTGATGAATTGCTTCCATCAGATTGGACTGTGGGCAACTCTGTCAGGCATGGAAGAAAGCATGCTGGGAAAGGAGTGTAAAGAAAGCCAGTAAGTAGTATTCTGCCTTGAGCTCCTGCTCTGGCTGCCTCCTCCTCATCCTCCTCCTCCTTCTCCTCCTCTTCTTCTGTCTCCTCCTCCTCTTCCTCCTCCTCTTCCTCCTCCTCTTCCTCCTCCTCTTCCTCCTCCTCTTCCTCCTCTTCCTCCTCTTCCTCCTCCTCCTCTTCCTCCTCCTCTTCCTCCTCATCCTCTTCCTCCTCCTCTTCCTCCTCTTCCTCCTTCTCTCCCTCCTCCTCTTCCTCTTCCTCCTCCTTCTCCTCCTCTTCTTCTGTCTCCTCCTCCTCTTCCTCCTCCTCTTCCTCCTCCTCTTCCTCCTCCTCTTCCTCCTCTTCCTCCTCTTCCTCCTCTTCCTCCTCTTCCTCCTCATCCTCCGCATCCTCTTCCTCCTCATCCTCTTCCTCCTCCTCTTCCTCCTCTTCCTCCTTCTCTCCCTCCTCCTCTTCCTCTTCCTCCTCCTCTTCCTCCTCTTCCTCCTCCTCCTCTTCCTCTTCCTCCTCCTCCTCTTCCTCCTCTTCCTCCTCCTCTATCCTTCTCCTCCTCTCCTTCTCCTCCTCCTTCTCCTCCTCCTTCTCCTTCTTCTTCTTCTCCTCCTCCTCCTCTTCTCTTTCTCCTCCTCCTCCTCTTCCTCCTCCTCTCCTCCTTCTTCTTCTCCTCCTCCTCCTCTTCTCTTTCTCCTCCTCCTCCTCTTCCTCCTCCTCTCCTCCTTCTTCTTCTCCTCCTTCTCCTCCTCCTCCTTCTCCTCCTCCTCCTCCTCCTTCTCTTCTCTTTCTCCTCCTTCTCTTCTCTTTCTCCTCCTCCTTCTCTTCTCTTTCTCCTCCTCCACCTCCCCCTCCTCCTCCTCCTCCTCCTCCTCCTCCTCCTCCTTGCTGATGGACTGTAAAATAAATATGAAATAAATTCTCTCTCCCCAGATTGGTTGTGGTCAGGGTTTTTCTCATAGAAACAGAAAGCAAACTGATATATTCTAACTCCTACTTCTAGTTCTTGTTCTTTTGTTTTTCTAGAAGCTTTGAAATTATTTTATTATTTTAGTGATACAAAACTTTTTCTCCTTTTAGCAGGTTCACCTACCTTTCTGGTCTAAGCCTCTTAATAAATTTAAAAATTATATATGTAATTTTCAAGAGTCTCATTCTTTTTTCTTTTTTCTGTTTTAAACAGTATTTATTCTGTGTGCGTGTCCTGTGTGTACATGCCGTGGAATACCCAGGTGTAAATCACAGGACAGTTTATGGGAATGGATTCGGTCCTTTGGCCACTTTTCATGTGGGTGCTGGAGATTGAGCCTGGGTTCTCTGGAAGACCATCCAGTGCTCTTAAACCACTGAGCTATCTCTTTGGCCCCAGAAATGTGATCATTTTGAGATCCAACAACATTTTTTTCTATTATCTATAGCTTTCCCTGGTAGTTAGTATTATGTTTGACATGTGAACCTTCTCTTTTAGAGATGTTCTTTACAAACCTGTTAATTTTCTTTTGTCTGCTCATATTTATGAATGGGGGTTAATGGTTGATGAAGGGCCCAGTGTGGGCAGAGGTGTTAATGGAGTCTTGGGTAATACTTTGGGATAGAGAAAACATTTTTGTCTTCCTGGGATCTGTTTAAATTTTGCAGCAAAGAAAAAAATTAATTTCTTCCCTGGGGAAATGACTCTAGAACATTGTTTACAGTGGAAAATATTTCTAAATATTAGTTCACACACATGCAAATAGACACACACACACATACACACACACACGCACGCACACGAAACAGTATTCACTTGTGTGTGTATTGTGTATTTGGGTCTTTCTGAGTGGTCTACAGAACTGAGTTCATTCTCTGTGAGGCCCCGTGGTACTGGCTTCTCTGCTAAAGGGCCATGTACAATGTCAGACACCTCTCAGGTTATCTCAGCACAGCTCTCTTGCCCACTCTTCTGCTGGTTCACCCATCAAGGAAGTCTTATTTCTCATAAAAGGGAGAAAAAGTTTATTTCCTCACTATCCTGTGGCTGTGTAAGATGAAATTGTCCGAGGTCTGGGTTTCTCTGTCCCTCCTTGGGACGGAGACCCCTGCTTTCCCACTCCTACATCTCTGTGTAAGTGCTCTAGAGTGGTGGTATGTCTCTCTATACAAGGTACATCTTTGGGAATTAGGGCCCCATCCTAAGAACTTAATCACTTACTTAAGATTTGTACTATGTTCTGAGGCACTGGGATTTCAGCATAGGGATTTAGGGGTACGATTTAGTCCATAACCGAGGATAAAGTCCTGGCTCTCTTGGCCTCAACCTGGATAAAATCCAAAGAGCCAATACAGCCTCAGAGCAGTCGTCAGGTCATGCATCACGATCTGCATCTCCATTAGCCCAATCTTTTTATTTTTTCCACAGATGTTCATCCTAAGATGTTGGTATCCCCTTAACAAATGTTCAGTTTTCCACACCATATCAATGTCTGCTTCCTGGGGGATTCAACCTATAAAAAGTGGTGATTATGATCTACTAAACTGATTTCATAATCCATTAATCACAACTGATTTCATAATCCACAGCTAGAAAACACTGGCCTAAGGGTCTGCTCTCTGAGGAACAGAGCTTTGATTGTGTGTCAAGGGAAAAGGCAAATATCGTGGGGCCATCTCCAGCTCAGCTTCCTGCCTGGCCCCTGCTACACCCCATACCTTACTGTCCTGTCAGCAGAGGCTTTGTTTGCTTCATTTTGCCTATGGTTTCCCATGAATAAGTCACTACATCCTGAGGGAGGCAGGAACACTGTGGCTACTGGTTTTCATAAAAAAAGCTGTTTGGTCCTGACACACGCTTTCAGCTTACCTCAGATTTTAAGCCTCTACTTCACTCCTCTTGGTTTCAAAAGAGATAACTAAATCCTGACCTCAGTTTCTCTCCAGTCAAATGCCTTCCTCACATCTAAGCTTCAATTCTTATTTACAGCACAACTATTAACCATTCTCTTCCAACAAACACGTTAGTCCATTTTTTTTTTGTTCTTGTTGCTGTAATAAAATACCCGAGTAACACATGAAGGAAAGGGTTTGTTTACCTGTCAAACAAGGACTCAGTCGTCTGCTAATCTCAACTGAGAGACTCTTCTGCTTCCTATCAGGGCTACAGTGATGACTACGGAGTTCGAACTCTCAGGAGACACAGAGCACAGCATGGTTAACTGAATGATCTCATTTGATCATACTGCTCTGCTGGCCTAGCCAGGAAACAGACACTCTCGTGTTCATTCTGCCACATTTCCCTGGAAGTTAGCATCTTAGAATTTGGTGGTAGGCATCTCGGCACAGTGGCTAAGATGTGTGACAGGAGACACTTGCTTTTTGCTTTTGCATCGTTTTTCATATGGGAACTTTTTGTGAAGAGCTTTGCTTTTTATAATGATACAAAGTTAAACACGCAGAGAAGGGTTTTGAAAAGTCCCAAGGAGCCAAGAAGACTTTTAGGTTTAAAGATGATACAGAGAAGTGCTAAAATGCACGAGAGCAGATCAAATTGGTAGGAATTCAAAGCAAAGAACATGAGACAGGCAAACAGAGGATTAAAAATTAAAACTGGCTTTACAGCTGAGGGTTGAGAGGTCTGGCCCAGATAGAAAACCACTTCCCAGTTCCCCATCCAGCATATTATAGGTCAACCGTGCTCAATTCTCAGAGATAAAAGAGGAAAGGAAGTGGCCTCTGCTCCTCTCTGAAGAATTCGCATCAATTATGAATGATAAAATAAAACAGAAAACACAAACCAACCGACCATTCCTTAAAAATCCATATTTTGCTTATATCTCCTTTTAAAGAGGAGGTGAGTTACAGTGTAAAATTGTTTCTGCTCACATCTGTGGCATATAATGGTATCAACCCCTGGAAAAATAAAAAAGGAGTTGCCGTGGGGGCTGAGGAGGATGGCTCAGAGGACAAAGCGCTGGTCACAACTGTCAGGAGCCAAGTTCAGATCTCTGCACCTATGCAAAGCTGATGCAGCTGCTTACAACCTTGATCTTAAAGTGACTTTGGGAAGCAGGAAGCAGTCATGGAGAACCACTGGAAGGTCCAGCCCTGTTCCACACAGCTGTGAACAAGAGACCCGATCTAAAACACGGTGGAAGGAACGGACACACACCTGAGGTTGTCCTCTGACCTCTGCACATGTGCTGTGGCATGGGTGTACCCACCCCAAGACACACAGATTATCATGCACAGCAAAAGAAAAACCGTTCCCACCAGTGTGACAGGCCCTTCTGCTAGCCTTGAGAACACAAAGGCAGCAGAGACCGGCCTCCCTGCCTTCCCCCAGCCCACACTCAGCAGATCTCCAGGCGTTGGCCGGGCTTGGTGAGTGGGCTGGCCCTCCTTTCTAGTGTTGGCTCTGGACTGCACTGGTCTAATTCCCTGCCAATTAATCTTGTCAGGCAGCCTGCTGATGCCAGCTGTAGCTCAAACACCCTCACTGCGAATACCCACCCCAGTGAGCCTTTGTCTCATAGGTGCAGCCATTCGCTGCAGAATGTGAGTAAAAAGTTTTAATTTGGACAAGCCCTGGGACATCTGTTCTTCCTGAAAAGGGGTACAACACTCGGTGTATACATTTTCGGTGGAGTTTTTAAAAATAGGAAAGTCCAATTTCGAACACGAGGGAGTCTTGAAAAACCAATTTAGGAATAAATAAGTTCACCAGCTGCTCATTGTGCTGTGTAAAGCTTGTGAATTAAAAGAAACATAATGGTCATTAGGAAAAACACCCCTCCCCCATCAGTAGTGTGCTGCTTTGTTTGCTGAGCAGTGGGAGTGTGAATATTTGTACCTGTGCGAAGGAGAGGAGCGCGTGGGTTTGTGGGAAGTGGGTGCGGGTCAGTAAGTCAGCAGGCGTGGGCTGAGGCTGGGCGCTGAGTCAGAGGGAGGAGGAGGGCAGGTATGTGTGGGTTGGAGAAGGCAGCCACAGCTTTGCATGTGAAAGTCTTAAGGAAACAGTCCAAGCATTAAAAAAAAAAAAAAAAAAAAAAAAAAACCTTAGAAAACTAGGAGTCAAAACTGAAGCCGAGTCCTGGCTGACTAGGGCTGCTTTACCGATGGTGGATCGAAAGTTTTAAAATTATTACTTAAGTTATTTCTGATCTGTGGGTATTTCTTTTTTCAGCCTGATAATTGGTGTAAACTCTTCAATATCTTTGGCAGGGCACTTTTTCTGCCTGTCCTCTCTTGTAAAAGTGACCTCAGAGTTGCTTCTGTGCATAAGTAGGACCCAGGCAGAGCCGGGAATGAGTGGAAGATGAGCTTAAAGTTTCCATCCAAGAAAAAAAATCTTTAATGCCCTAGGGAGAGAATGTCAGTGTTCTAACCATATATGGACTTTTAAAACCTGCTGCATTCAAGCCTGAAATGGCATGGTATCATGAGGCAGACAGGGAGTCATGGGTCGTGTAGATGAATTCACATGTGCTGCCAATTGATTAAGGCATGGAGAAATTAGAAGGACTTGGCCATGGAGTGGTAGTCTATAGGGTTAATCAAAAGCAAATGTGGGCGGGACATGACGTTACACCGCTGTAATCCCAGCACTGGGGAAGCAGAGGCAGGAGGATCAGGCTAAAGCCTATCTCAGTTTATAGGGAGTTTGAGGCTAGCTTGGGGTACGGAAGACTTCATCTTACCACAACCAACAACAACTAAGTTCAAATGTGGAAAATTGCAAGGGTGTTGGTCTTTGTCTACAGCACCCTGCTGAGGTGTGGGAACCTCGGGGGCAGAAGTTGAGTAACTGAATGAATGGAGACATGAGGTGCTTGTGCATTTCGTTACAGAACAGAAAGCCCTGCACTGGAACTACCGTTCTTATCTCTGGACAGGTGGGAAGGTATGAGAGACACTGAGGCCCTTGTGGAACCATTGTGAGTTTCCTGGTTGGCAGGGAGCCTCACCAGTGCAGAGCTTGGCTGAGGATACCCTCTACCGTTTCTGCTGATGTGTCCACAGTCCCTTTGAGCTACTACAAATGAGCTTGTTGACTGCCAAGTGTCTGAAGAGAGAAAAGATAATTTGGATTATCTCCTTTTTTTTATCAGCCAATTCTAAGATTGCTTGTCCTTTTGGTCTTCTTTACTTTTAAAAATCCAATTTTTAGTGAAAATGTTTTCTGTGTATTGAGGACACCAATTAAATGATGAAGTGGTGCAACACAGGGTAAAAATCAAAATAATAATTTTATTTAAAAAAAAAAAAGGTGTGCTGGGGACATGGTTCAGTTGGTGAAGGATCCCGAGTTCAGATTTCTAGAGTCGATGTAAAACCTTAACTCATTAGAGAGGTAGAAGCTAGAGACCTGGCAGCTCCTTGAGCCACCAGCGTGGTTCAGCAATAAGCTTTGGGTTCAATGAAAAAAACATAACTAGGACAGTATTTAATCCGATGTTGGGTTTAAGAAGGAAGCATCAATGGTTAGAGAAATATTTTCTTCAAATTTGAGTTACTATTAGTATATTATTAGAGTACATTTTCAAAGAAATAGAATAGGTAACAAATAACAAAACTTGCAGTGGTTTGAATGACCACTGCCCTCACCACACACACACACACACACACACACACACACACACACACACACACACGCACGCACGCACACGCACACGCACATGCGGGCACACACATACTCACAGGTTTGTATGGTTGAATACTTTAAAAGGTATGGCCTTGGAGAAGCTGCATCACTGGGGGAAAATGGGGATTAAAATTCCAAAAGAGGGTTGGGAATTTAGCTCAGTGGTAGAGCCCTTGCCTAGGAAGCGCAAGGCCCTGGGTTCAGTCCCCAGCTCCGGAAAAAAAAAAAAAAAAAAAAAAAGGCTTGTAAAATTCCAAAAGATGCCTTCCATTTCCCATGTGCTTTCTGCCTCCTGCCTGAGGGGTGTGAGCTCCTTGCTGCTGTTCCACCTGTCTCCTACGATACCTCACTCCTCTATCCTGGACTATAACAACCATGAAACTGTAAGCCCAGTTTGATTCCTTCTTTGATAAGGTGCCTTGGTTATGCTTTATGGTAGCAACACCACAGTAAAGAATGCATGGTAGTTGTGGTTACCACAACAGGTAGTGGTAAGATGCACTGACCATTCAGAGCACTTCAGAGAGAATGAGAAGCCAGGAGCACAGTTGGGAAAGGAATGGAGTAACCTGGGAGTGCTACAGGCTTGCATATAATGGAGCTGGTAAGTGGCCTCTGCCCGCTATGCCAGCCTCCCACGGTATTCTAGCCCAGCAGCAGAAAACTACTCTTAGGTAAAGACTCTGGTAGTCAGCAGCTAGGTGAGCTGCCTCCTCATTTTCCCCTAGACACATGTGTATCTCTAAGGTAGGTGACTTTCTGCTTTGTGTCTCGAGTCATGACTCTTCAACGCAAAACCACAGACTAGTGCTGAATACCAGAGCAAAGTTCTGCCGCTTGCCTGTATGCCAGCTCCCTCTATGGAAAAGGCTCCTTCTCTTCACCCACAGCCCAGAACACACCTCAAGTTTTATGTCCCTGCTCCCCACAATTGCTCTCGAAACACCCTTCCTCCTTTAGAAACTAACTTCCAGTTTGTCATAACTTCCTGCTCTCTAAATCCTTGCTTGACAGGCCTTCTCCAGCATCCGTTGGACTCTAACTTCCTCATAGAGATGCTCCCTTCTGGCTTCTGTTGTACTCTCTCCTGCTTTGCTTCAGTGTTTCACATGCAGACATTTCCCATGTCCTTTCCTCAACTTCTGCTTGCTCTCTTTTCCCTCTATCCTTTTATCTTGGCATCAGTTAGTACTCAGACACTTAGTACTGAGTTAGTACTCAGACATCTTCTCTCTTACTCCTACTTGAGCTCCAACTCTCCTACCCAGTTACCTATTTTTTTTTATTAGATATTTTTTACATTTGGAATGTTATCCCATTTTCCCCACCAAACCACCCACCTCTTCCCATCTCCATGCCCTGACATTTCCCTACACTGGAGGAGGTCCAGCCTTGGCAGGACTAAGTGCTTCTCCTCCCACTGGTGCCCAACAAGGCCATCCTCTGGTACATATGCAGCTGGAGCCATGGGTCTGTCCGTGTGTACTCTCTGGATGGTGGTTTAGTCCCTGGAAGCTCTGGGTGGTTGGTATAGTTGTTCTTACGGGGTTGCAAGCTCTTCAGATCCTTCAATCCTTTCTCTAATTCCTGCAATGGGGACCCTGTACTCAGTTCAATAGCAGGCTGCAAGCATTTGGCTGTGTATGTGTCCTACTCTGGCAGAGCCTCAAAGAAGACAGCTATATCAGGCTCCTGTCAACATGCACTTCTTGGCATCAGCAATACTGCCTGGGGTTGGTGGCTGTATGTATATGGGTTAGATCCCCAGGTAGGGCAGTCTCTGAATGGTGATTCCTTCCGTCTCTGCTCCATATCCCCTCCTATGAATATTTTTGTTCCCCCTTTTAAGAAGGACTGAAGCATCTGCACTTCGGTCATTTTTCTTCATGAGCTTCATGTGATCGTAGGATTGTATCTTGGGTAATTCAAGCTTTTGAACTATTAACTACTTATCAGTGAGTGCATACCATGTGAGATTTTTATGTGAGATTGGGTTACCTCATTTGGGATGATGTTTTCAAGTTCCATCCATGTGCCTATGAATTTTATGAAGTCATTGTTTTTAATAGCTGAGTAGTACACCTCTGTGCAAATGTACCACCTTTTCTATATCCATTTTTCTGTTGAAGGGCATCTGGGTTCTTTCCACCTTCTGGCCATTATAAATAAGGCTTCTATAAACATAGTGGAGCATGTGTCATTGTTATATGTTGGAGCATCTTTTGGGTATATGCCCAGGAGAGGGATAGTTGGGTCCTCAGGTAGTAGTACTATGTCCAATTTTCTAAGGAACTTCCAGGCTGATTTCCAGAGTGGTTGTACCAGCTTGCAATCCCACCAACAATGGAAGACTGTTCTTCTTTCTCCACATCCTCACCTGAGTTTTTTATCTTAGCCATTTTGACTGGTGTGAGGTGGAATCTCAGGGTTGTTTTGAGTTGCATTTCCCTGATGACTAAGGATATTGAACATTTTTTAGGTACTTCTCAGTCATTCAATATTCCTCAGCTGAGAATTCTTGTTTAGCTCTGTACCTCATTTGTTAATAGTGTTTTTGATTCTCTGGAGTTCACCTTCTTGAGTTCTTCGTATATATTGAATATTAGCCAACAATCAGATGTGGGAATGGAAAAAATCTTTTCCCATTCTATTGGTTGCCCTTTTGTCCTAATAACAGTATCCTTTGCCTTACAGAAGCTTTTCAATTTTAAGAAGTCCCATTTGTCAATTGTTGATCTAAAAGCATAAGCCATTGGTGTTCTGTTCAGGAAATTTTCCCCAGTGCCCATGTGTTTGAGGTTCTTCCCCATTTTTTCTTCTATTAGTTTGAGTGTATCTGGTTTGATGTGGAGGTCCTTGATCCACTTGGACTTAAGCTTTGTACAGGGTGATAAGAATGGATCAATTTGCATTCTTCTACATGTTGACCTCCAGTTGAACCAGCACCATATGTTAAAAATGCTATCTTTTTTCCACTGGAAGGTTTTAGCACCTTTGTCAAAGATAAAGTGATCATAGATAGGTGTGTGGGTTCATTTCTGTGTCTTCAATTATATTCCATTGCTCTACCTGCCTTTCTTTGTACTGATACCACACCAATAGTGTTTTTATCACTATTGCTCTATAATACAGCTTGAGGTCAGGGGTGGTGATTTCCCAGAAGCTCTTTTATTGTTGAGAATAGTTTTTGGTATCCTGGGGTTGGCTTTTTTTTGTTATTCCAAATGAATTTGCAAATTCCTCTTTCTAACTCTATGAAACATTGAGTCGGAATTTTGATAGGGATTGCATTGAATCTGTAGATTGATTTTGGCAAATGGCCTTTTTTGTAATATTAATCCAGCCAATCCATGAGCATGGGAGATATTTTCATTTTGTGAGTTCTTTAATTTCTTCAGAGACTTGAAGGTCTTGACATACAGATCATTTACTTGCTTGGTTGGAGTCACACCGAGGTATTTTTATATTATTTGTGACTATCATGAAGGTTGTCATTTCCATAATTTCTTTCTCAGTCTGTTTATTCCTTGATAAGAAGAAGGTTACTGATTTGTTTGAGTTAATTTTATACTCAGGCACTTTGCTGAAGTTGTTTATAAGACTTAGTTCTCTGGTGGAACTTTTGGTGTCACTTAAGTATACTATCATATTATCTGCAAATAGTGATATTTTGAATTCTTTCTTTCCAATTTGTATCCCTTTGACATTTTTTGTCTGATTCTCTGGCTAGGACTCCAAGTACTATATTAAATAGGTAGGGAGAGAGTATGCAGCCTTGTCTAGTCCCTGATTTTAGTGGGGTTGCTAGAAGTTTCTCTCCATTTAGTTTGATGTTAGCTACTGGTTTGCTATATATTGCTTTTACTATGTTTAGGTATGGGCATTTAATTCCATATATTTCAAGGACTTTTAACATGAAGGGGTATTGAATTTTGTCAAATGCTTTCTCAGCATCTAATGAGATGATCATGGTTCTTTTGTTCTTTGAGTTGTTTATATAGGAGGTTATTTTGATGAATTTCCACATATTGAACCATTGCTACATCCCTGGGATGAGGCCTATTTGATCACGATGGATGAGTGTTTTGATGTGTTCTTGGATTTGGTTTGTGAGAATTTTATTAAATATTATTGCATCAATATTCATAAGGGAAATTGGTCTGAAGTTCTCTTTCTGTGTTCATTCTTTGTGTGGTTTAGGTCTAAGAGTAATTAGGGCTTCATAGAATGAATTGGGTAGTTTCCCCCTGGTTCTATTTTGTGGAATAGATTGGAGAATATTGGTATGAGGTCTTCTATGAAGGTCTTCTAGAATCTGCACTAAACCCATCTGGTCCTGGGCTTTATTTGGTTGGGAAACTTTTAATAACTTTCTATTTCTTTAGGAGTTATGGACTGTTTAGATGGTTTATCTGATCCTGATTTAATGTTGGTACCCAGTGTCTGTCTAGAAAACTGTACATTTCATCCTGATTTTCCAGTTTTGGTGAGTATAGGCATTTGTAGTAGAATCTGATGATTATTTGAATTTCCTCAGATTCTGTGTTATGGCTCCCCTTTCCTTTCTAATTTTGTTAATTTAGATATACTCTCTTTGCCCTCTGGTTAGTCTGATTAAGGGTTTATCTATCTTGTTGATTTTCTCAAAAAGAACCAGCTTCTTGTTTTGTTGAATCTTAGTATAGTTCTTTTTGTTTCTACTTGTGTGGTTTCAACCCTGAGTTTGATTATTTCCTGCTGTCTACTCCTCTTGGGTGTATTTGCTTCTTTTTGTTCTAGAGGTTTTCGTTGTGCTGTCAGTTGCTACAGTTGCTAATGTATGCTCTCTCCAGCTTATTTTGGAGGCACTCAGAGCTATGAGTTTTCCTCTTAGCACTGCTTTCATTGTGTCCCATAGTTTGGGTATGTTGTGCCTTCATTTTTATTAAATTCTAAAAAGTCTTTAGTATATTTCTTTATTTCTTCCTTGACCAAGTTATCATTGAGTAGAGCGTTTTTCAACTTCCATGTATATGTGGGGTTTCTGTCATTTTTTTTACTATTGAATTCCAGCCTTAGTCTGTGGTGATCTGATAGGATGCATGGGATTATTTCTATGTTCCTGTATCTGTTGAGGCCTGTTTTGTGACTGATTATATGGCCAATTTTAGAGAAGGTACCATGAGTTGTTGAGAAGAAAGTACATTCTTTTGTTATAGGACAAAATGTTCTATAAATATTTGTTAAGTCCATTTGGTTCACAACTTCTGTTAGTTTCCCTGTGTTTCTGTTTAGTTTCTGTTTCCATTATCTGTCCATTGCTGACAATAGGGGATTCAAGTCTCGACTATTATTGTGTGAGGTACAGTGTGTGCTTTGAGCTTTACTAAAATTTCTTTTATGAATGTAGGTGCCCTTGCCTTTTTCAGGATTGAGAGTTCATCTTGGTGGATTTCTTCTTCAATGAATATGAAGTATCCTTCCTTATCTTTTTTGATAACTTTTGATTGATGGTCGATTTTATTTGATAATAAAACGACTACTCCAGCTTGTTTCTTGCGACTATTTGCTTGGAAAATTATTTTCCAGCATATTACTCTGAGGTAGAATATGTTTTTGTCACAGAGGTGTGTTTCCTGTATGCAGCAAAATGCTGGGTCCTTTTTATGTATCCAGTCTGTTAGTCTATGTCTTTTATTGAGGATTGAGTCCATTGTTATTAAGAGATATTAAGGACTAGTATTGTTGGTTCCTCTTATTTATTTTTGTTCTTAGAGGTGAAATTATGTTTGTGTGGCTCTTTTCTTTTGGGTTTGTTGCAAGAAGATTACTCTCTTACTTTTTCAAGGGTGGAGTTTTCCATCAATTATTGTTTGTAGGGCTGGATTTGTGGTAAAATATTGTGTACACTTGGTTTCATTATGGAGTATCTTGGTTTCTCCATCCATGTTAATTGAGTGTTTTGCTGGACATAGTAGCCTGGGCTGGCATTTGTGTTCTCTTAGGGACTATATGACATCAGCCCAGGACTTTCTGGCTTTCATACTCTCTGGTAAGAAGTCTAGTATAATTGCAATAGGTCTGCCTTTTTATGTTACTTGACATTTTTCTCTTACTGCTTTTAATATTCTTTCTTTGTTTTGTGCTTTGGTGTTATATTGGCTGTTTTTGTGTGTCAACTTGACACAAGCTGAAGTTATCTCACAAAAAGGAGCCTTAGTTGACGAAATGCCTCCATGAGATCCAGCTCTAAGGCATTTTCTCAATTAGTGATCAAGCAAGGAGGACCCAGTCCATTGTGCATGGTGCAGTCCCTAGGCTGGTAGTCTTGGGTTCTATAAGAAAGCAAGCTGAGAAAGTCTGGGAAAGTAAGTCAGTAAGTAACATCCCTCCATGGCCTCTGCATCAGCTCCTTCTTCCTGACCTGCGTGAGTTCCAGTCCTGACTTCCTTTTGCGATGAACAGCAACTTGGAAGTGTAAGCTGAATAAACCCTTTCCTCCCCAACTTGCATCTTGGTCATGATGTTTGTGCAGGAATAGAAACACTCACGAAAACAAATTGGTACCAGCATAGTGGGTATTCCTGTGACAACCTGACCACGTTTTGGGGAGGACTGTGGAAGGATGTTGGAATGTTAATCTAGAAGAGCCATTGGGATGTTAACAGCTCTGTAGGGTATTCTGTAAGAGCTTGGAAGATAAAGTTGAAAACAGTGCAGAGTTTGGAGGACTTGCCTGTGAAATTTCAGAGGGAAGATTAAAGACTCTTTCAGGGCTGTTGCTGCTTTGATTGTGAAGATTCTGTGGTCTTGGTTAGTTGGGGATGAAGAATCAGCTGTGATTAACAAGATATCAGAACTACTAAAGTGAAATCCTTGCATTACTGGGACTATTGATAGTGGTCATCTGAAGCTAAGAAATTAGTGGTGATTAAGAAGAGACAGGCACCATTGAGGTGAAATCTTCTGGGAAGGGTTTTCTGAGAGCACAAAGAGTCTGTGTTACAGAGATAGCCAAGGCTGTACCTTGGGGCTGTGGCTGGACTTGGTAATGTGTATGAGTCACCCAAGTGGTACTGGTTTTGAAGGCATGAAGGGGTCATGAAGAGCAGCTGAGACTTGGCACTGTCAGAGGCCAGGGAAGGGCATTGATAAAGATGCTGCCTCAGTTGGAATTGATGGCTCCATGGCCTCTGCATCACCTTCTTCTTCTTCCTGATCTGCTTGAGTTCCAGTCCTGACTTCCTTTGGTGATGAACAGCAAGGTATAAGTGTAAGCTGAATAAACCCTTTTCTCCCCAACTTGCTTCTTGGTCATGATACAGGAATAGAAACCCTGACTAAGACAGGTGTTTTGACTATTGTCTTAGTTAGGTTTTTATTGTTGTGAACAGACACCATGTCCAATGCAAGTTTTATAAAGGGCAACATTTAGCTGGGACTGGCTTACAGATTCAGAGGTTCAGTCCATTATCATCAAGGAGGGAGCATGGCAGCATCCAGGCAGGCATGGGCAGGAGGAGCTGAGTTCTATCTTCACCAGAAGGAAGCCAGGAACAGACTGAGCATTTTTAGGCAGCTAGGAGGAGGGTCTCCAAGCCCACCCCACAGTGACACACGTCCTCCAACAAGGCCACACCTTCTAATAATGCTACTTCCTGGGCCAAGCATATGCAAACCACCACAACTATTATGTGACGGGAGGAGTTTCTTTTCAGGTCCAATCTATTTGGAGTTCTGTAGGCTTCTTGTATGTTTATGGGCATCTCTTTCTTTAGGTTAGGGAAGTTTTCTTCTATAATATTGTTGAAAATATTTACTGGTCCTTTAATTTGGGGATCTTCACTCTCTTCTATACCTATTATCCTTAGGTTTAATCTTCTCACTGTGTCCTGGATTTCCTGGATGTTTTGGGTTAGGAGCTTTTTGAGTTTTACATTTTTTTGATGGTCGTGTCAATGTTTTCTATGGTATCTTCTGCCCCTGAGATTCCCTCTTCTATCTCTTGTATTCTGTTGGTGAAGCTTGCATCTATGACTCCTGATCTCTTTCCTAGGTTTTCTATCTCCAGGATTGTCTCACTTTGTGATTTCTTTATTGTTTCTATTTTTATTTTTAGATTATGGATGGTTTTATTCAATTTCTTCATTTGTTTGGTTGTGTTTTCCTATAATTCTTTAAGGGATTTTTGTGTTTCCTATTTAAGGGCTTCTACTTGTTTACCTGTATTATCCTGTATTTCTTTAAGGGAGTTATTTATGTCCTTCTTAAAGTTCTCTAATATCATCACAAGATGTGATTTTAAACCCAGATCCCATGTGTTTGGATATCCAGTATTTGCTGTGGTGGAAGAACTGATGATGCCAAGTAGTCTTGTTTTCTGTTACGTAGGTTTTTGTGCTTGCCTCTCCCCATCTGCTTATGTCTTGTGTTAGCTGGTCTTGCTGTTTCTAACACTAGCTTGACCCTCCTGTAAGCCTGTGTGTCAGTATTCCTGCAGACCAGGTTTCTTCCATTGGAATCTGGGTACAGAGAGCTGTAGGACTGGGTCAGCTCCTGGCACAGGCAGAAACCAGAAGGATCCTGTCCTATTAGTTTCTATAGTCAGCAAAGGGACTTCCAGATGGAATGTGTTTCCAAACTAAGATTCTGTCTCTGCCTTCTATCAGTGATTAGAATGGCCACTAACTCAAGTCAGAAACCCAAATCCCTTTCATGAGAAATTTGTAGGCAGTTTTTGGTGGACTTTAGTCATACCCACGACACACTGGCCTACTTTGAATCCTAGCTAGTGTGACTTATCTGCATGTCAAATGTTTTACTGCCTCCTTTCTACTATCTTCCTGCCATATTGCCTCAAAGCACTCTGATGTACATCCTAATAGGAGTTGTACAAGCCGTTTAAGGGACTCTGCTAACTTTTCCAGACAAATAAAGTAGAATGGAAAATATAAGATATGCTGGATAGTTTAATGTCAACTTGATGAAAGCTAGAGCTAGAATCATGTAAGAAGAAGGAACCTAACTTGAGGAAATACTGCTACTTGATTCGCTGTGGGCAAACATGAAAGACATTTTCTTGATTGATGATTAATGAGGGAGAACATAGCTCATTGTGGATGGTGCTACTTCTAGGCAGGTGATTCTGAGTACTAGAAGTAAACAAGTTGAGCAGACCACGAGGAGCAAGCCAAGCAGTACTGGCTTTTATCTCCTTCACCAGGTCCTGCCCCATTTACATTCCTGCCATGAGTTTCTTTGATGTTTAATAGTGATATGGAAGTATAAGTGAAATAAACCCTTTTCTCCCCTAGTTGCTTGACATGGTGTTTTGTCATAGCAATAGGAACCTTAACCAAGAAACATGGTAATGAAGTTTTATCATAGTTTCATCCCATATGTATTCATATGAATAAAATGTATGAATATATGACTAAATCATCATATTAAATATGTTCAGTATCCATATACATAATATATAACATGTATAATATATGCAATATATAAATATATAAATATATATAAGTACGTTAATGAAAGGTGATTCATTATATAGTTTATATATTTAAATATATAAAAGCAAAGGAATTTTTTTAATTCCTCTAAAACACAGATGTTTTGCTTTCCTTTTTGAAATCTATAGTTGGCACCTCTGTCTTCAAGATAAAGTCCAAGTGTTTTTGCAAAACCTCAATTGCTCTTCTAAGATGGGAAGACTACTTCTCTCCCCTTCCCTTCCTCTCATCCCTACAAATTGAAGGACTCTTTAGGGTGTCATGCTCATATGCTAGGAGACACTAAGAGCCATTTTTCATCTCCCTACACCAACAATTTTATCTCTTCTTTAGTGTGAAATTGTTTCTTTGTTTTAAAGTGGCACAAATTCATTAATTTTAAATAGAATTTAATTTTTGTGCATTTTTAATGTGGTGTGTGTGTGTGTGTGTGTGTGTGTGTGTGTGTGTGTGTGGTGGGCTAACATACAATGGCTCCCATAGGCTCATCTATTTGAATGCTTGCTCGCAGATGGAGTTGTTAGGAAGGATTAGGAGTTATAACTTTATTGGAGGAGGTATGCCACTGAAGGTGGCCTTTGAAGTTTCAAAAGCCCATGGCAGTCCAGTTGGCTTTCTCTTGACTTTGTGGTTGGTTCAACAAGTAAGCTATTAGCTGCTGCTCAAGTGTCGTGCTTGCTGTCATATTTCCCCACCTTGGTGACCATGGAATAAGTCTCTGAAACTGTAAGCAAGCTCCCATTAAACTCTTCTTTAAGTTGCTTGATCATATTTCTTGACAGAAATAGAAAATTAAGACACAGTACTTGTTTGGAGGCCAGAGGTTAGCAGTATGGTATTCATTGTATGTGTGTATATATTAAATGTGTATGTATACATGTGTGTTCAGTAATGCACTCATGTGCACAAGTAGGCAAAGGCACGATGATATTGGCATGTCTT
Organism: Rattus norvegicus; assembly: GCF_021556685.1. Lineage (NCBI taxonomy): Eukaryota > Metazoa > Chordata > Mammalia > Rodentia > Muridae > Rattus > Rattus norvegicus. Next base: position 64,133,261 of record NC_141542.1, on the reverse strand, counting down.
TATCAATTTTCTACCTTGTTTTTGTTGTTGCTGTTTTGTTTTGTTTGAAACAGATTCTCTAACTGAATCTGAAACTTACCAATTCAGCTAAACTTGATACCAGCAAACACCCAGGATTTGCCTCTCTCCACAATCACCTTACCTATGAGGTTACAGGCATGCACCACCACACCTGGCCTTACATGGGTGCTGGTGATCCAAACTCAGGACCTCCTGCTTTTATGTCCAATACTTTAAAGAACAAATCATCTTCCTACCACAGTTCATGTGAATTTTAAGGCAAAACTATTAAAATGTAGTGGAGGACTCTGTGGAGATCAACGTTAGGGTCTGCATGCCTATTTCTCAGGACTTTCAGGAGTATGCTGTAAGAAACAAACTCACTGGAATGCTCTCGCCTTGACTTCTGCATACCACAGATGAAAGTTTGTATGTCCTACAATGTGCTGGTGCAGTGTGGTGCCTAGCCATGGGAGTGGCACAATTTGGAGATGTGACCTTACTGTAGTGGGTGTGGCCTTTTTGGAGGAAGTGTGTCATTGTGGGTATGGACTTTAAACTCCTTATCCTAGCTGTCTAGAAGCCAGTCTTCTCCTACCAGCCTTCAGATGAAGATATAGAACTCTCAGCTCTGCCTGTACCATGCCTGCCTAGACTCAGTCATGCTACCACCTTGATAATAATGGACTGAACCTCTGAACCTGTAAGTTAGCCCCACTTAAATGTTATCCTTTATAAGAATTACCTTGGTCATGGGGTTGGTTCACAGCAGTAAAACCCTAAGACAGAAGTTGGTATCAGCAGTACCCAGTAGGAGAAAGTACTGCTGTGATAGGCTTGACCATGCTTTTGTTTGAAAGAACATGGATTTAGGGAGTTTGGATTTGGAAAGTGGTGGAATGCTTTAAGTGGGGTTTAGTGGGCTATCCTAGTAGGAATAAGGAAGACTTCATTGGTGAGAGCGATTTGAACTGTGAAGACATGACCCAAGAGGTTTCAGTGGAGAAGAATTTTCAGAATGTGGCCAAGAGACAATTTTTCTGGTATTTTGGTGAAGAATGAGGCTGGGTTTTGTCCTTGTCTGAAGAGTCTAACTGAGGCTAAGGTAAAGAGATTTATATTAATTACATTGACAAAGGAAGTCTCAAAAAAGCCCAGCAAAGACTTCGTTCTCTGGTTAAGTCTCATGAAGACTGTTTTGAACAAGTCTAGCAAGCTTAGAAAGCAAAAATATAATTCGTGAATTAAAGCGGTACCAGAAATGAAATGGAGCTGAATTCTGTATTCAATGATATCAAATTGAATTAAAGGAGTGGTGACCTTGGGGCAAGATCCCATCAGCTAAGTTTAAGTGCAAGCTTAGTGGACCATGCCTTTCATTCCAGGAGACAGGAGGCAAGAAGATCTCTGAACTCAAGGCCAGCCTGGTACAAAGCAAGTTCCAAGTAGAGAAAACCTTAAATTTAGGCATGGCATTACATGCCTTTAATCCAAGCATTCAGGAGACATAGCCATGTAGATCTCTGAGTTCAAGGACAATCTGCAGAGCAAATTCCAGGACAGCCAAGCTAGTCAGTGTGAAAGAGTTGGAAAAAAGAAAGCTGCTACTGATGTAATAGAAGAAGGAGGTATGTTTCAGCTCCAGCAATCAGCAGAACTTTGGCAACTTTGGCCATGTGACTCTGGACTTACAGTCAAGAGGAGAAGGAAACTACTGGGATAATTGATGCTGGCCAGCTGGAGCTAAGAAATTAGCAGTAATTAAGAAGAGACAAGAGCTGGTTTCCATCCGTGCCTGGAGACGACCCTGTGCCACAGTCAGGGTTTCTATTCCTGCATAAACATCAGGACAAAGTACCAAGATGGGGAGGAAAGGGTTATTCAGCTTACACTTCCACATTGTGGTTCATCACCAAAGTAAGTCAGGACTGGAAATCAAGCAGGTCAGGAAGCAGGAGCTGATGCAGAGGCTGTTACATAGTCCCCTGGCCTGCTCTGCTTGCTCTCTTGTAAAACCCAAGACCACCAGCCCAGGGATGGCACCACCCACAATGGACTGGGTCCTCTCCCCTTGATCAATAGTTTGGCAAAATGCCTTACAGCTGGGTCTCATGGAGGCATTTCCTCACCTGAGGCTCCTTTTTCTGTGATAACTCCAGCTTGTGTCAAGTTGACACAAAAAGCCAGACAGTACAATTATCCCCTTGTCAACTTGACACACAAACACATCACTATTAAGCTCCCACATTTACTTTCCTATTCATCCCCAAGATCTAAATAACTTTAAGAGTCTCATAATCTTTACATATTAAAAGCTCAATCCCTATAAAACATCTAATATCTTTAAAAGTTAAGTCTTTAAAATTCAGCCTTTTAACTGTGAACTGCACAGTCACAATCAAAAGCAAAATCGAACTCCAACTGTCCAATGTCTGGGATCCACTGACAATCTTCTAGGCTCTTCCAAGGGCTTAGGTCACTTCTGCAGCTCTACCCTTTTTTAGAACACACCTTGTCTTATAGGCTCCAGAGGCCTGTACTCCACTGCTGCTGCTGTTCTTGGTGGTCATCTCATGGAACTGGTATTTACAAAACACTGTTGCCTTCCACTGCAACTAGGCTTCACCAACAGCCTCTCGAAGGCTCTCTACATGGTGCCAAGCCTCAACTACTTTGCATGACTCCTTCAGTCCTGAGCCATCAACTGCAACTGAGATTCCACATTCACCAATGGCCTTCCTTGGCTTCTCACGGTGCCAAGCCTTAGCTTCTTTTCATGACCAATTCATGCCTTCAAAATCAGTACCACCTGGGTGACTCATACACATTACAAAGTCTAGCCACATCCCCAAAGTACAACCTTGGCTATCTCTGGAACAGACTCTTTGTGCTCTCAGAAAACACTTCCCAGAAGATTTCACTTCAATGGTTCTTGTCACTTATTAATCACCACTAATTTCTCAGCTCCGGCTGACCAGCATCAATTGTCCCAGTAATGCTAAGGTTTTGCTTTAGTAGGTCTGGTATCTTGTTAATCACAGCTGATTTTTCTTCCCCAACTAAGTAAAACTACAGAATCTTCACAATCAAAACTGCAATAGCCCTGATGATAGTCTCCAATATTCCCTCTGATATTTCACAAACCAGGCCTCTATCTTCTGCACTGTTCTCAATGTTATCATCCAAGTTCTTAACATCCCAATGGCTCTTCTAGCTTAAAGTTCCAAAGTCTTTCCACAGTCTTCCCCAAAACATGGCAAGTTTGTCACAAGTATACCCCACTATGCTGGTACCAATTTGTCTTAGTGAGGGTTTCTATTCCTGCACAAACATCAGGACTAAGAAGCAAGTGGGGAGGAAAGAGTTTATTCAGCTTACACTTTCAAGTTGCTGTTCATCACAAAAGGAAATCAGGACTGGAACTCAAACAGGTGAGGAAACAGGAGCTGATACAGAGGCTATGGAGGGATGTTACTTACTGGCTTGCTTCCCCTGCCTTGCTCGTCTTGCTCTCTTATAGAACCCTAGACTACCAGCCTAGGGATGGCACCAACCACCATGGGCTGGGTCCTCCCCTCTTGAATACTTGTTGAGAAAAATGCCTTACAGCTGGGTTGCATGGAGGAATTTCCTCAACTGAGGCTTCTTTCTCTGTCATAACTCTAGCTTGTGTCAAGTTGACACACAAAACCAGTCTGTATGTTTCCTAACATAAAGAAAGAGATGCCTATAAATATACAAGAGGAGTACAGAACGCTAAATAGATTGAACCAGAAAAGAAATTCCTCCTGTCACATAATAGTCAAAACACCAAATGCAAAAAACAAAAAAATATTATAAGCAGTAAGGGAAAAAGGTAAAGTAACATATAAAGGCAGACCTATCAGAATTACACCAGACTTCTCACCAGAGACTATAAAGCCAGAAGATCCTGGACAGCTGTCATACAGACCCTAAGAGAACAAAAATGCCAGTCCAGGCTACTACATCCAGCAAAACTCTCAATTAATTCAGATGGAAAAACCAAAATATTATCCATGACAAAACTAAATTTACACAATATCTTTCTACAAATCCAGGTCTACAAAGGATAATACAAGGAAAACTCCAACATAGGGAGGGAAACTACACCCTAGAAAAAGCAAAAATATAGTCTTCTTGCAACTAATCCAAAACAAGATAGCCACCCAAACATAATTCCATCTCTAACAACAAAAATAATAGGAAACCACTATTGGTCCCTAATATTTCTAAATATCAATGGTCTCAATTCCCCAATAAAAAGACATAGACTAACAGACTGGATACGTAAACAGGACCCAGCATTTTGCTGCATATAGGAAACACAGTTCAGTGACAAAGACAGACACTACCTCAGAACAAAAGGCTGGAAAACAATTTTCCAAGCAAATGGTCCTGAGAAACAAGCTGGAGTAGACATTCTAATATTGAGTAAAATCGATATTCAACCAAAAGTTCTCAAAAAAGTTAAGGGAGGAAAGATAATCATCAAAGGAAAATCCACCAAGATGAACTCTCAATCCTGAATATCCAAATACACTCATAAAAGAAACTTTACTAAAGCTCAAAGCACACATTGCACCTCACACAATAATAATGGGAGACTTCAACACCCCACTCTCAGCAATGGACAGATCATGTAAACAGAAAATAAACAGAGACACAGTGAAACTAACAGAAGTTATGAACCAAATGAATTTAGCTATTAAAAACAATGACTTCATGAAATTCATAGGCAAATGGATGGATCATGAGCAAGGTAACCCAATCACAAAAGAACACATATGGTATGCACTCACTGATAAGTGGATATTAGCCCAAAAGCTTCAACTACCCAAGATACAATTCACACACAACATGAAGCTCAAGAAGAAGGAAATGCAAAATGTGGATGCTTCATTCCTTCTTAGAAGAGGGAACAAATATTTTCACAGCAAGAAATACGGAGACAAAAAAAAAAAAAGAAATACGGAGACAAAGTGTGGAGCACAGACTGAAGGAAAAGCCATCCAGAGATTGCCCCAACTGGGGCAGACACAAAACCCAGACAATATTGAGGATGCCAAAAAGTGCGTGCTGACAGGAGCCTCATATAGCTCTCTCCTGAGAGGCTCTGCCAGAGCCTGACAAATAGAGGTGGATGCTCACAGCCAATCATTGAACTGAGAAGGGGATTCCCAATGGAGTTGTTAGAGAAAGGACTGAAGGAATTGAAGGGGGTTGTAACCCCATTAAAAATACAACAATATCAACCAACTAGACCTCTCCCCTCCCCCCAGAGCTCCCAGGAACTAAACCAACATCCAACGAGTACACAGGAATTGACCTATGGCTTCAGCCTTATATGTAGCAGAGGATGGTCTTGTCAGGCATCAATGGGAGGAGAGGTCCTTGGTCCTGTCAAGACTGGAGGCCCCAGTGTAGGAGAATTTCAGGGTGGGAAGGCAGGAGGGACTGAGTGGGTGGGTGGAGGAACACCTGCATAAAATCAGGAGAAGGGGAATGGGATAGTGGATTTCTGGAGGGGAAACTGGGAAAGGGTATAACATTTGAAATGTAAATAAAAAGAAATATTCAATAAGAATGTTAAAAAAAATAGAAGAGACCAGAATGACTGAAGTGAAATCTGGGATGCTGTGTTCCAGAGATATCCAAAGTTGTACCTTGTGCTACAGCTGTACTTGGTAAGAATCACTCAGGTGATATTTATTTTGAAGGCATGAAGTGGTCATGAAAAGAAGTTGAGGCTTGATACTGTACGAGGCCATGGAAAACCACTGGTGAAGGTGCAGACTCAGGTGTACTTCATGGCCCGGTACTGAAGGGGTCATGCAAAGAAGTTGAGGCTTGGCACCATGAAGAGAGCCTATGAGAGGTTATTTGTAAAGCCTAGATGCAGTTGAACACCCCAGTATACTGGAGATGCCAGTACTATGGGATGATCACCAAGAATAGCAGCGACAGTGGAATGGAGTCAACCAGAGACTAGATTGCTGCAGATAGCAGAGCTGGAGAAGTGACCCAACCTCTTTGGAGGAGCCCAGAAGATGATGTGTGGATCCCAGACATTGGAACAAGAAGCTGTGAAATTGAAGTTGACTTGGAGACAGTAAGATGTTAAAGATGTCAGAGCTGTGGTCTACCTGCCGAGGAAAGCTGCTAACAGAGGGTGGAACCAGTCCAGGAAAAAGAAGTTTGTTGCAGTCAACAAAGATGAAAAAAGAGTGGAAATCTGTAGACTACTTTGACATAAAACATCGCGATGCAGAGTTTGGTGTTTTCCCAGCTAGTTTCCTGTCTTGCTTTGGGGATTACAATTAAGTGATTGAATGAATCTCAAAAGAGAACTTTGTACTTTGTTGAGACTGCTATGGGGACTATGGAAGTTGGACTATGTTTTGCATCATGTTATATTTAGGTATGGCCTCCAATAGACTCATATGTTTGAACAAGACTATGTGCGACATGGAGTGGAATGTGGTGGTTTAAGTATGCCTAGCCCTGCGAGTTGCACTATTTGGAGGTGTGGCCTTGTTGGAGTAGGTGTGGCCTTGTTGGAGGAAGTATGTCATTGTGGGTGTGAACTTTAAAACCCTCCCCCTAGCTGCTTGGAAGCCAGTCTTATAGCAGCCTTCAGATAAAGATGTAGAACTCTCAGCTCTGCCTGTACCGTGCTTGCCTGGATGCTGCCATGCTCCCACCTTGATAATAATGAATCTCTGAACCTGTAAGCCAGCCCAAATTAAATATTGTCTAAGAGTTGCCTTGGTCATGGTGTCTGTTCACAGCAGTAAAACCCTAACTAAGATAGGCAATGACGTGCCCCTAGAACTGCTGATGAAGTGATCAAAAGAAAACCATCACAGGACACAAGGGCAAAAGATCATGTTCAAATGTGCACACAGAGTTTAAGGTGCTAGGAAAACTCAACAAGCAAGAGAGATCAAACTTTCTGCTTCATGAGAACTTCTACAGGGCTCTAGGAAATGCACGATGGGGCTAGATACGCATCTTTCTGTTTCTTCAATGCCTCAACGAGGGGGGTGCGGTGAAACCTCTCTCTCCTGAATAATCTTAAGACCCTTAGGGTTTCCAAGCTCAATTTCTTTTTCCAAAGAGCAGTACCCCACCACACACAAACTAAGAGGATTATCTTAAGAAGTAAATAAACTATAGTGTGTGCAAACAATATAAAAGCAAGCCCTTTCTTACACTGCAAGATTACTATTTTAAGATTCTTCTTATAAACTGTTTTACATCAATATCTAAGCAGAACATTGACTGAACACTTACTTAGGTTTTGTTGTTCGTTTGAACTAATTCTAGGAAACAGAATTTTCTGTCTTTAATCTACCAGAACTCAACTGAAGGAATACCAGTTAAACCTGTGTTTGCTTCCTTTCTGCTGGCACTGTGGCTTCAGTCTAGGGCCTCATATCTTCCTAGTCCTCTGTTACTGGCCTACAACCTTGGCCCTCCTTTTACTTTTTATCTTGATATGTGCTTTTACTAGGTGCCCCAGTCTGGGCTTGAACTCATTTGTATCTCAGGCAGACCCTTAAGTAGGCCCCTTTCACTTTATTTCCTAGTCACTATAATCACAGGCCTCCTGCTTACTGGGACAGATTTTGTTACATATGTTTGGAGGATTTCATAACATTGAGAATATATTCTCCAACTCCTGTTGGAGTGACATAAGCCCATCAGAGTTTAGGAAGTTAATAGCAAATCACCACTTCCATTTCTTATAGAAATACAGTTTTTTTGGAAAATATGGTTTCAAATCTGTTTAGATGGTCCTACAGAAATGAGGAACAAAACATTTTTAAATGACAAATCTTAAAATTAAAACACACATAATAATTAATTACTGATAAAAATTCTGACTCCCATTCCTGACCCAAGAGGAACCTGCCTAGTGTCCTCTGTGCCCTCTGGATACAGGAACCTAGGAGTAGTCAGGGGCAAGAAACTCCCAGTTTTTGCCTACACCTGAGCAGAACCAGTCCCACAGCTCTCTGTACCCAAATCCTTTGGGGAAGAGAGCTGGACTCTCAGAAGTGCATATAATCCTGAGAGCTCAGAGGAGACAACTACTTCTGCTAACATTCCTGGCCCAAGAGGAACCTGCCTAGTGCCCTCTGGGCACAGGAACCTAGGAGCAGTCAGGGGCAGGACCTTTCTGGTTTCTGCCTGTGCCCAAAGCTGAAAGCCAGTCACCAGGAGCACCAACGCACCTGAGAGCAGAGGAAAGACCAATTCTTCTGCTCCAAGCGACCTACATGAAGGCCTCAGAACACAAAAAACCAGGGGCAGTCTGGGACAGGCCCCTTCCAGTTTCTGCCTGTGACCGGAGCTGACCCGGTCCCACACCTCTCTGTACACAAATCAGACTGACAGAAAACAGGTCTATAGGAGTGCTGACACCCAGGCTTACAGGAGGGTTAAGCCACTGTCAGAAACAGCAAGACAAGCTAACAGAAGAGACAACATGATGATGAGAGGCAAGCACAGGAATCTGAACAACAGAAACCAAGACTACTGGGCATCATCAGAACCCAGTTCTCCCACCAAAGCAAATACTGGATATTCAAACACACAGGAAAAGCAAGATTTGGATTTAAAATTACAACTCATGTGGATATTAGAGGACTTTAAGAACAACATAAATAACTCCCTTAAAGAAATACAGGGCAACACAGGTTAAGAAATAGAAGGCCTTAAAGAGGAAACACAAAAATCCCTTAAAGGATTACAGGAAAACAAAACCAAACAGGTGAAGGAATTGAAGAAAACCATCCAGGATCTAAAAATGGAAATAGAAACAATAAAGAAATCACAAAGGGAGACAATGCTGGAGATAGAAAACCTAGGAAAGAGTTCAGGAGTCACAGACACAAGCATTAATAACAGAATACAAGAGATAGAAGAGAGAATCTCAGGAACAGAAGATACCATAGAAAACTTTGATACAAAAGTCAAAAATAATGTAAAACGCAAAAAGCTCCTTAACCCAAAATATCCAGAAAATCCAAGACACAATGAGATCAAATCTAAGGGTGATAGGTGTGGAAGACAGTGAAGACTCCCAACTTAAAGGGCCAGTAAATATCTTCAACAAAATTATAGAAGAAAACTTCCCTAACCTAAAAAAAGAGATGCTCTTAAACATAGAAGAAGCCTACAGAACTCCAAATAGATTAGACCAGAAAAGAAATTTCTCCCATCACATAATAGTCAAAACCACAAATGAGCCAAACAAAGAAAAAATATTAAAAGCAGTATGGGGAAAAGGTCAAGTAACATATAAAGGCAGACTTATCAGAATTACACCAGACTTCTCACCAGAGACTGTGAAAGAAAGAAGATCCTGGACAGATGTCATACAAACACTAAGAGAAAACAAATGCCAGCCAAGGCTACTATAGCCAGCAAAATTCTCAATTAACATAGTTAGAGAAATCAAGATATTCCATGACAAAACCAAATTTACACAATATCTTTCCACAAATATAGCCCTACAAAGGATAATAGACAAAAAACTCCTGTACAAAGCTTATGTTCAAGTGAATCAAGGACCTCCACATAAAGCCAGATACATTCAAACTAATAGAAGAAAAAGTGGGGGAAGAACCTTGAACACATGGGCACTGGGGAAAATTTCCTAAACAAAACACCAATGGCTTATGCTCTAAGATCAAGAATCAACAAATGGGACCTCATAAAATTGCAAAGCTTCTGTAAGGCAAAGGACACTGTCATTAGGACAAAACAGCAACCATCAGATTGGGAAAAGATCTTTACCAATCCTACATCTGAGTAAGGGCTGATATCCAATATCTACAAGGAACTCAAGAAGTTAGACTTCAGAGAGCCAAATAACCCTATTAAAATGGCGTATAGAGCTAAAGAAAGAATTCTCAGGTCAGGAATATCGAATGACTGAGAAATTCCTAAAGAAATATTCAAAATTCTTAGTCATCAGGGAAATGCAAATCAAAACAACCCTGAGATTCCACCTCACACCAGTCAGAATGGCTAAGATCAAAAACTCAGGTGACAACAGATGCTGGTGAGGTTGTGTAGAAAGAGGAACACTCCTCCATTGTTGGTGGGATTGCAGACTGGTACAACCATTCTGGAAATCAGTCTGCAGTTTCCTCAGAAAATTGGACATTGCACTACCTGAGGACCCAGCTATACCACTCCTGGGCATATACTCAAAAGATGCCCCAACATACAGCAAAGACATATGCTCCACTATGTTCATAGAAGCCTTATTTATAGTAGCCAAAAGCCGGAAAGAACCCAGATGCCCTTCAATAGAGGAATGGATACAGAAAATGTGGTACATCTACACAATGGAGTACTATTTAGCTACCAAAACCAATGACTTCATGAAATTCATAGGCAACTGGATGGAACTAGAAAATATCATCCCGAGTGAGGTAACTGAACCACAAAAAAACAAAAGAAAGCAAAACAAAACAAAACAAAACAAAAAACATACATGGTATGTACTCACTGATAAGTGGATATTAACCCAAAAGCTCAAATTACCCAAGATACAATTCACAAACCATATGAAGCTTAAGAAGAAGGACGATCAAAAAAAAAAAAAAAAGGACTACCAAAGATTGGATGCTTCAGACCTTCTTCTTAAAAGGGGGAACAAAAATATTCATAAGAGGCGCTATGGAGACAAAATTTGGAGCAAAGACTATATGATCATTCAGAGCCTGCCCCACCTGAGCATCCAGCCCATATATACACAGCCATCAAAGCTAGACAATATTGGTGAAGCCAAGAAGTATATGCTGACAGGAGCCTGATATGGCCGTCTCCTGAGAGGCTCAGCCAGAGCTTGACAAATACAGAGACAAATGCTAGCAGCAAACCATTGAACTGAGAATGGGGTCCCTATTGGCAGAGTTAGAGAAAGGATTGAAGGAGCTGAAGGGGCTTGCAACCCCATAAGAACAACAATGCCAACCAACCAGAGCTCCCAGGGACTAAACCATTATCCAAAGAGTACACATGGACAGACCCATGGCTCCAGCTGCATAAGTAGCACAGCATAGCCTTGTTGGGCACCAATGGGAGGAGAAGCCCTTAGTCCTGCCAAGGCTGGACCTCCCCAGTGTATGAGAATGTCAGGAGGGAGCAGAAAGGGGGTGATTTGGGACAGGGAACACCCTCTTAGAAGAAGGGTGAGGGGAAATATATATACATGTTGTACAGCAATTCTCCAAATGTATAAGGTGCAGGATATTCTAAAGGAAGACTGAAGTGGAAATACTTTTCTGGATGTGTCATATGATCCAGACTCATGTGATGTTTTACTGAAGCAGACCTGAGAGAGGTCACGTGATGTTTGTACAGAGTATAAGTAGGACTCAATACAGAGTGACAGGTGCTTGCATAGGTTGCGATGTAACACTTTCTTGGACTGGCTTATTAGCTGATCTTCCTTGATTGAAAGAGTCACAGCAGAGAACGTACCCTGGTATTCCTACTGGCTCCGGTGGCTCCCACCGACTCGTACGGATTTAGCAGAGGCCTAGCTATTTCTGCTGGATGCTGTCTCGTGCTGCCACTGCTGATTCATGTTTCATGACAGTATTTCAGCTGGACTACTCTTACCCTGACAATGGAATTTGGATGTGCCCCCCAAAGAACTACTTCTAAACAGATCCACACCCCCTTGTCCCATTTACCATCTTTTATCCCTTCCCTTTGGATGGTGCATTAGAAGAAGGGTTAAAGCATTTGGGAACCCTGAAAAGGTAGGTTTTGAAAAATCTAAGCCTACAGGAGATTCATGTAGACTCTGTGAGCAGACAACTGAGTAGTGTCAGGAAGTCCCTGAAAGGGACCAGATGCACAAGGCAACTCCTTTATCAAGGGTATAGTAAGCACAGCTAAGAGGACTGAGATCAGGGGACTGCCTGGGAGAGTCTCAGATAAGCTAAGCTACCAAGAAGAGACACTGTGCAGTTGAGCTGCTTGTAAACTGCAGTGAGCACCAGGGTTTCAGCTTTTGTGAGCTGTCCCCCATGATGGGTTGGGGTTTTGATGACGTGGTTGTCTTTGAGGTGTCCCTACTCCTAGATATAATTTTTTCACCCATACACTAGCCAGGACGCCCCAGAAAACTTATCGGGCCATGGAAATGGACTCCAGTAGGATTGTTACTTTGATTTGCTGTTGGTTCTATATCCATGGTGAGTAGTTCATGTCTCATCAAGAACCATATCACATAACATCATGGTCAGTATTTATGATAACTTGCTTACAAGTCATCCACACAAGCTTCAAAGTGCATGCCAGTGAATAAAAGCCACTGCAGCCACAGTGTGAGTTATGACTTGAGTCCCATCAGCCCCTGAGCAGAGAAAGTTGGCAACATAAGGAAGCTTGATAGAGTGACAGACTTGAGTACAAAAGAATGCCCAAATAGCAATTTTGAAACTTAGGCTTTAAAACCAAAGCATATGGGGTTTGCCCAACCCATCATTTGACGGTGCAAGCAGTCCTGTTGTGAAGACTGAAGGGATTTAAGCAATCTGAACGCCATGAGACCACCTTAGAAACTGACTCGCTAAATTCCTTCTTGAATGACGATCAGTGACCAACAATACTATAGGTGAACCAAACAAAAATAAGAGAGCACTACTTAATGAAGTCCAGATCAAAATAAGAGAGGTAACTGGAACTATAGCTCAGGGGTAGAACAGAAACAGGGCATTTCATAGGAAGCAGCCAATAAAAGAGAGAATTGGTGAAGTTAGAAAAGTTATCAATAGCAGCGCATTTCCAATAGAAATTCCCAAGAACCATTTCCATATAAAAACAAGAAACAAAGTTAGAATTGAGAGCAAATCTTTTACAGCAAAGGTTTTTGCTGCGGGGATGGTGGTGGTCTGTTGTTTTTCTGTATTGGAGATAGGAACAGGGTTTCTATGTAGAAGAAGATCACTGAAGGAGACATGGAGAGTGCAAACTCATCTGAAGGTCAGCAACCAGTGACTTCTCTACTTCAGAACTGAGCGTTCTAACTTCTGGGAATACTCAGGACCATGGTGTGCCATCTTCTTACTTAGAAGCACAGCATGCCGGGTAGGCTGCCTACCAGGTCATGCCTGCTTTTTTTCCCCCTACAGATGGGCAAAAACTATGTTCACTGTATGAACACAAAGGGATCATAACAGCATGCACAAGATCATCACAAACTCAAGCCAGACAAATATCCCAGAATGAAGACGGTAAAGTGGACAAAGTCCTATCCGTAGCCAAAAAGCTATTTATAATCAGTACTTGTTAAAAAAGGGCCAGTCCCAAGCTAAGGAGTAGATGGCCAATGTAAATCAGATTTCATGTTTTCACTGTTGTTGTGCCTGCTTGCTTTTTGTTTTTGTTTTTGCCTTTTTTTTCTTATTTTTGACTTTGTTTAGTTTATTTTTATTTTTATGTGTCTTGGAATTTTGTCTGCATGTATGTCCACGTAAGGGTGTCATATCCCCATATCCTGGGTTACAGGTGGGTGTGAGCTGCCATGTGGGTGCTGGGAATTGAACCCGCGTCCTCTGGAAGAACAGCCATTGCTCTTAACCACTCAGCCCTTTGTTTTAAGTTTGTTGACATGAAGTTGGATGGTTTGTGGGGGAGTATCTGGGAAGTGTTGGGGATAGGAAAAATATAATAAAAATATAGTATATGAAATGATCAAGAACAAAATTATTTAAGAAAAAAGCAAAAACGGGGGGGTATGTTTTCACATGATGCAGATCTAGTTCCTCAATAAAAGGTGGGGTGTGAGTGAAGAGTAGATGAGAAACTGAGGTGCCCCATGTAGTTATGCTGGGAGCAGTAATTTGTGTATTGTTATTTTGGCCCTTCTGCGTGAACAATGTGGCATAAATTCACTGAATCATTATGGAATATTCCATCTACTATGATTTGAGTGTTTGTTTCCACCAAATTTGTATGTTGACATAGTAACCTATGCAAAATGCCAACAAGCAGTGCCTTTCGGAGGCTGAGGACAGCTTGAGGGCAGAGTCATTAAGAACAGGATTAGTAGCCTCCATAGAAGCCCACGGGGACTTGCTTATCACTTCCACCACATGGAACACAGACTAAGCACCAGTAAAAAAATAGATGGGCCCTCACCATATACATAATCTATTGCCCTGCCTTCTTGGATTTGTCTCTAGAACTGTGAAAGGTGAGTTTTAATTGATTATAAACTAATCATTTTATGGCATTTTGTGATCAGAATCCAATCTGATTAGAATACTAATCTATGATGTCCTGGTTAAGTTAGATTCTTCATGTGGAGGCAGAGAGATTCAGATTTTAAAAGAGCAAAAAGACAAAAATAAAATAAAACCTGTAAAGGGGTTGGGGATTTAGCTCAGTGGTAGAGCATTTGCCTAGCAAGCGCAAGGCCCTGGGTTCGGTCCTCAGCTCCAAATAAATCAATAAATCAATAAATCAATAAATCAATAAATCAATAAATCAATAAATCAATAAAAATTAAAAATGTAAAACATACATACTCCTGAACTTTAATTAGAAATATCAGTCTATCCATTTTACCTGTAAAATTATATCTACATCCACTTAGTGACAGGCAGAGTCTCAGGTACAATAGCCAACCGAGCAGTTAAGAGTTAGCATCTGGACTGTAGACTTGGAATTGTATTAATATTGCTCACTACAAAAAGCAGAACTTTGGGAGAAAAGACTCACACATCTGAGGCAAGAAGCATACAATAAACTTGAGACAATTGATGTGAAAAAAGCCAGCAAAATGTCCTAAGCTATGCCTAACGGAACTGGAAACCAACTCAAAGGTAGCCCTTCAGCCCAAAGATGTGACATTTTGAACTTTATGGCAAAGCTGTTATTGAGAGAAACCTTACAAAATATGTCTTAATATGATTTTAAGAAACAAAGGATTGTTCAGCTTCTGTGGAGAAATGTTATTACCTAAAAAATGAGCATATATGAGTAAAGCAATATTCTGCTATTGAATTGTATCACTAGTATTCAAGTGATAGGAGATAGTCTCCACAGACTGATTCCAGCTCACAAGTAAAAAGAGACCGGAATTTTAATATCATGATTTTGCAGCACTCTGTAATGCATCACAGAAAGAATGTTAGCCAGGTGCACTTGTCTCCTGATCAAAGAACCCACCTTTGACATTCATCTGGATTCTCACCTTGGTGGGGTTTAGAAACACCAAGAAAACAAATCTCAGTGTGTGTCTATAAGGGGGGAAATATCTAGATCAGGTTAACTGAGATGGGAAGACATGCACCCTAAATCTAGGTAGTTCCACTCCCTGGTCCAGGGTCTCAGGCTGAATGAAGTCGACACAGTGAACTGAGCGCTCGCATTTCCCTCATTCTGCTTCCTGGTGTAGATGCCCCATGGGCAGCAGCCCCTCCTGCCAGCACAACCTTCCCACCATCTTGGACTGTAATCTGCAAACTGTGAGCCAAAATAAGCTTGCCTTTCTATAAGCTACCTCTGTTGGGCATTCTGTCAGAGCAACCAGACCAAAAACAAAAAAAAACAAAACAAAAAACAAAAACGTAGATAATAATTACCCTGTAGTTTTCAAAGAGGTAAACCCTAGATCTAAGCTCCAGTGTCCTGGGGAAGATGGACTTTAATTGCCTAGAAACTACACATATGGTGGCTGCAGATCTTCAAAATATAAAAGAAAAGGGAACAGAGAAAAAGTGGATGAAGAATGTGAGATGCTTGTAAACCATACAGATGTTTAATGCATAAAATGTGGTGTTTGTGGATGGACTAGGGTCAGCCAACTCTAAAGACATGTATAGAGGTGATGCCTAATTTCATCCAGCACCCCTCACGAGCCTTGCGGAATAAGGAAAGGTTTGCCACACAGCTCAAGGCATTCATGGGGATTCTGCAGGAGCTAGAAAACCCTGTTTCTTGATTCCACTGCTTCCTGCAAGAATGGCTGCCACATAGTAGCTCATTGGAGTATATATTTGTTTTGTATAGCTTTCGAAACCTATTTATTTCACAGTAGATATAGAGATAAAACAGAATACAAAGCTGTTTAGCATAAATTATAGCTGTCACAATAACAGGAGAAAGTTTAACAAGATTCTCATGTGTATTACTCAAGATAGAAAGTGGTGAGGGCTGGGGGTGTAGCTCTGTGGCAAAGATCTTGCCTAATACCCTGTACGATGCTCTAAATTTAATCCCCAGCACCTATATTATAATGTGCGTGTAGCATAAGATAGAAAACTTTAAAACGACAAAAAGGGACCACGGAAAGCAATGAGGGCAGAAAGTATTGTAAAGCAATTCTAACATAAGCAATGTCTTTCCTTTCATGTGGCCTTAACTTTTTTTTTATTAACTTTTACACAAAGGAATAAATACATCTTTACGAAGATTCCATAACTTGCTCAGGATGTAATCTTTTCCTTTCTAGGGCTGTGGCTCAGAACTTGCCTCCCACAAATCTCTTGGTTCCATCCCCTGAGCCACTTACAAACACACAAGATCTCACCAACCATCATACTCAGAAGGATCACACAGAAGGGTCTTAGGTTTCTGGTCAGCCAGACTCTGCCTCAAAACAACAAAACAGAACAAAGAAACAGACAATTCTTTGACCCCTTTGTAAACTTGCTGGAATTATTGCTGAGAAAAATTGAGTCTTAATATTTAGATAGTTTGGTAGGCAAATGATGTTTGTGTGTGGGTGGGAGCTGGGGCGGAGTGCTACCAGAATCCGCAGTCAAGCTGTGTGAGCATGTTTCCAGGACACACCTGCCTGTGGTTAGGAGGGACAGATTCTAACATGCAGAATGTGTGTTTCCTTGTTATTTCTTCTGTCTTTGGCGTCTCAAGGGCTTCTTGCCAATATCATTTCAAGTGGAGAATGAGCCGGTTAGCCGAATGTGCTCGCATTCAACAATCCATACTACTCTACCCTGCCTCTCCCCCCATTTCAATTTTCTTTTCTTTTCTCTTCTCTTCTTTCTTTTTTCCCCCACAAAATCTGCTTTTCCCCTTACTCTCCATTTTATAACATACCCTTGTTGGTCTATTTTCCCCCTTCTGTTCACTATAAGAATATAAAATATCTGCTACTTACAGGGTGGAATGATTCAGAATAAAGGTGTTATACTGACGACATACTAAAGCAGATCGACTAAAAGAAAACAATTCATGTAGGGGCAGCTCTATTTCGATCCAATTTGTAAATTTGAAAATAGAAAATACATTTGTTAAAGTTTAGTACCCTGAGTACAATTTACCCGTGAAATTTACACCAGAAAATTTCAGATTGCTGTTTTTTGAACATCTGTGCAAGCTTTTGGGAACTGTCAAAAAGTCAGCATAGGACCTGTTCCAGTTTTTTCTTCTACAAATTTACTTCCCACCGTGTGCCTAGTAACTATCTCCGTAACTGTTTGCAAGGATAAGGGCTGGTAACTTGCCAAAAGGAGGAGCAAAGGGAACCTGCTTAAATCAAGATGAAAGTTTCTTATTAACAAGATAGGCTAGAAGTTATTCTAGTTCTTTAACATCTGGCCACAGCTGAATGATGGATGACTCATTATCATCCCCTATGGAAGTAGTTTGCAATTAATGAAGAGAAAAATCTTAAGGACCCAGACCAACAGACTCAGTGGTTTGGACAAAGCTGGAAACATCCTGTCCTAAATATGGTACTTGAAAATTAAAAAGTCATCTTGCCTTAGAGCTGAAAGTAACTTCATTGTTTTAGATACTTTGTTGCAAAATATGTTACTGGTAGCTAGAAATATTCCTGATTCATGTAGATTTGGCTGATAGGTCAGAGTCACACCAGGAGACTGAAAGCAATTGAAATTATTAAATGTATTAAATGATAACTACCATTATTCCTTATCTAATTTCACAGACTTTGCTTAATGCTAACAAAATCTGCTTAATTTCAAGTAGGTAAGCATCATAGGGAAATGCAATTAAAAATATTAGAAGTATATTTGGAAAATTATACCGTCTATTTCCCATGAGTTCTTTGAAACATGATTAATCTAGAAATTATTACTTTGTTACTAGAACAGCTAGAATAGATGGACTCTGCATTCAGTTTTCCTTACAGAAGAGTAGAAATATCATGGTTATAAATTTTTCCCAGTAGCTACTATTATTTTCTTTGACATTCCACTCCTACGATCAACAATAATGTAACAAAAGAAACGAGAGAGTACATTTGTAACAGCTCCGGGAACTAGCTTCATGCAGCACAGCAAGTGACAGCAATATTGGAAGTGGGGGCTCTTGAGGTCAGAATTTAGGAAGGGGAAAAAGGAAAGGAAGAGAAATACATGGGGTTAAAGTAATACAATCTGAGATGAATACATTGGTCTCTTTTCCCGGACTCTGCCTACTCCTCTTTAAAAATAGTTATTTTCCAAATATACATGAAAGAAAACAGAATTGTCTGCATAGATTGTGACCTCCAGGGATTTTCTAAAGTGAAGTGTCAGTGAGAGCTAAGACCGAAGATTTCAGTGTTTCAAATAATTTGAAAGGTTCTTGAATCACAGGCAAATATTCTTAATTGCAATGAATGTCAAATAAAGGCAGTTAAGAAAGGAAACTAAAGAATAACTGTTGTTTCTAGCGGATTCTGAAGGAAAACACGTTTGAAATATGATCCACCTACTTAAATATAAATCATTTAAGTGGAAGTTACCCAGTGGGAATGTACTAGGTTGAAGAAAATCATTAATTAAAAAAAAGGTTCCTAAGGGGATGTTGTTGGCAAAGAAAACTTCCCAAGTCTCCTTGGGAATTAAGCAAAGAGGACTGTGTATTGCCCAGGTAGAAACAATCTAGGACCCCAGGTCCAAGGAAAATATATTTTGTTTAGTGCAATCCTAAACGCACTGTAATGTACTGACATCTTAGCCCAGGAATGATTGGTGGACAGTTTTCTGTTTCCCAGTTCCTTAATTAGACTCACAAAATTGTAACAACTCAATCTTCTCCTGTTTGTTGCTAATGAACACATAATACTTTCCCCATAGATACCGGTTTCGGCCATCACTGTCTACTTGCCAATCGCTTTTTAAAGATTGCTTTCCTCAGAGTCTTAAATGTATGTAGACTGCCAGGCAATGCAGCTGAGCAGGATTTAGCACTCCCTCCACCCCCAAATGGCAGCCCCCTCTCCTGGGGCTATACAACTGCACATGCCCCCATCTCTCCTACACACACAGACACACAGACACACAGACACACACACACACACACACACACACACAGAGAGAGAGAGAGAGAGAGAGAGAGAGCGAGCGCAGTAATAAATACTTCCTTCGAATGCACAAGTGTATCACTCACACTGAAATTCCCACCCCTTTAGCTTTGATACAACTCTGTTGTTACAAAAACTACTGTTCAACTTCAAAATATTCTCCATTTTGTGTATCCAACAAACCAATGCCTTTTATTTTGTCTTTTTCTTTAGGGGCCTTGGGAAGTCTTTTCTCCTTTCTCCCAAAACTCCTCTGTGTAGCACGTGACCTCAGCCTTCTCACAGCCATCTCTGCAGAGGTCCAAGTCTTTCTTTATGGAATAACGCAGTGGGACTTTTCCTGCACACCTCTAGTTCTAGTTCTATTGAATTTTTTATAGAAGCTAAGTGCAGGCTTCTAAATGATTTCTGACATGAGTTAAAATTTTCTTCTGATTCATAGTGACTGATTAAAACCCTAAGGCAGTTATAGAAAATTAGTTATAAAGAACGAGAACTCTAGAAATAAAACTGCTGAGGTTGAAATTTTAATTGTCTTTTTTCAATACCCATGAGAATAGTCTAACAGAATTAAAGAATGTAGGTCACCAACAATACTTTCAGATCTTTATTATTTGCTACTCTTGTCCATCCTTATGTGCCCTCTTAAAGCAACATTCATCACATAACTTGTAATGGTTTAGTTGTGGTTACTTTTAGTCTCAAATTCTCCTAATGCAGTCCGAAGATGAAATATCTCCTGATAAGTTCCGTCCTGAAGACTTGACTCTTGACACACTAGACAAGAGTCCATCTTGTCTCCAGTCCTTTCCTGTCAGCCTCGTTGGACTTCAGGGCTCCACAGCCAGTCCCACTGCTGTGATGCTCTGCCTCATCTCTGGTGCAAGCAGCTGATCTACAGACCTTTGACACCATGACCCAAAATGAAACCACCCCCCTTTACAATTGTTCCTCTCAGGCATGTGTCACAGATACCTATTGTCATGCATGATACTTGCATGGCTTAAAGGTTAGCTTATGACTTTGCATTCTTTGGGGAACTCAATCAAAATCACTGTCCATGGAGATCTGCTGGAGTTTATTACCCACACACCATCACCATTATTCTCAGTAGCATTCTAAGAAAGATGCCCACTTCATCTATAGGATTCAGATCTTCCAAAATGCCATCCTTCATTCTGGTTTACAGAAGGGAAAATGGTCACAGGTAGGACCCATGTGCACAAGCAGCCAATTTAAGAGGGATCTCTCTCTCTCTCTCTCTCTCTCTCTCTCTCTCTCTCTCTCTCTCTCTCTCTCTCTCTCTCTCTCTCTTACCCTTTCTTACCCTTCCTTGTCTCCACCATCCCAATAAACCTACTCCACATGAAAAAAAAAAGAGGGATATACTTTGTCCTGTAAGATAAATCTTTTTTGGATAACAACTTACAGGCTGGTGGTAACACCTAGTTACAATACAATGTGTTCTGGACAAGTTTGATGATGGCTGTAACTTCAGATTTCTAACCTTCTCTGAGGGGCAACCCTTTTGTGTTTTCTAGCCCAAGTCTAAAAGGTAGGTAAGCCTGTTCAACACCCCACAAGACTAACCAGAGGATTCTGCAGGTACCAAGATTTATTTTATTTTATTTTTGTTTGTTTGCTTTATTTAAACAACATAGATCAACTCCTAGAAAGAAGAACAAAGTTAATTTTATTTTATTTTTTTATCTAATTGCTTTTATTTATTTTTTTCATCTTTATTAACTTGGGCATTTATTATTTACATTTCGGTTGTTATTCCCGTTCCCGGTTTCCGGGTCAACATCCCCCCTAACCCCAACCCCACCCCTTCTCCATGGGTGTTCCCCTCCACATCCTCCGCCCATTACCGCCCTCCCCCCAATAATCACGTTCCCTGGGGTTCAGTATTGGCAGGACCAAGGGCTTTCCCTTCCACTGGTGCTCTTACTAGGCTATTCATTGCTACCTATGAGGTCAGAGTCTAGGGTCAGTCCATGTATAGTCTTTAGGTAGTGGCTTAGTCCCTGGAAGCTCTGGTTGGTTGGCATTGTTGTTCTTATGGGGTCTCAAGCCCCTTCAAGCTCTTTCAATCCTTTCTCTGATTCCTTCAATGGGGGTCCCATTCTCAGTTCAGTGGTTTAATGATGGCATTCGCCTATGTATTTGCTGTATTCTGGCTGGGTCTCTCAGGAGAGATCTACATCCAGTTCCTGTAGGCCTGCACTTCCTTGCTTCATCCATCTTGTCTAGTTTGGTGGCTATATTTGTATGGGTCACATGTAGGGTAGACTCTGAATGGGTATTCCTTCTGCCTCTCTTCTAAACTTTGCCTCCCAATGTCCTCCCAAGGGTATTCTGGTTCCCCTTTTAAAAAAGGAGTGAGGCATTCACATTTTGGTCATCCTTCTTGAGTTTCATGTGTTCTGTGCATCTAGGGTAATTCAAGCATTTGGGCTAATAGCCACTTATTAATGAGTGCATACCATGTGTGTTTTTCTGTGATTGGGTTACCTCACACAGGATGATATTTTCCAGTTCCATCCATTTGCCTATGAATTTCTTAAAGTCATTGTTTTTGATAGCTGAGTAATATTCCATTGTGTAGATGTACCACATTTTCTGTATCCATTCCTCTGTTGAAGTGCATCTGGGTACTTTCCAGCTTCTGGTTATTATAAATAAGGCTGCGATGAACATAGTGGAGCACGTGTCTTTGTTATATGTTGGGGCATCTTTTGGGTATGTGCCCAAGAGAGGTATAGCTGGGTCCTCAGGTAGTTCAATGTCCAATTTTCTGAGGAACCTACAGACTGATTTCCAGAAAGGTTGTACCAGTCTGCAATCCCACCAACAATGGAGGAGTGTTCCTCTTTCTCCACATCCTTGCCAGCATCTGCTGTCACCTGAGTTTTTGATCTTAGCCATTCTGACTGATGTGAGGTGAAAGCTCAGGATTGTTTTGATTTGCATTTCCATTATGACTAAGGATGTTGAACATTTCTTTAGGTGTTTCTCAGCCATTCGGCATTCCTCAGCTGTGAATTCTTTGTTTAGCTCTGAACTCCATTTTTTAATAGGGTTATTTGTCTCCCTGCGGTCTAACTTCTTGAGTTCTTTGTATATTTTGGATATAAGTCCTTTATCAGTTGTAGGATTGGTTAAGATCTTTTCCTGATCTCTTGGTGGCCGTTTTGTCCTAACAACAGTGTCCTTTGCCTTACAGAAGCTTTGCAGTTTTATGAGATCCCATTTGTCGATTCTTGATCTTAGAGCAAAGGCCATTGGTGTTTTGTTCAGGAAATTTTTTCCAGTGCCCATGTGTTCGAGATGCTTCCCCACCTTTTCGTCTATTAGTTTGAGTATATCTGGTTTGATGTGGAGGTCCTTGATCCACTTGGACTTAAGCTTTGTACAGGGTGATAAGCATGGATCGATCTGCATTCTTCTACATATTGACCTCCAGTTGAACCAGCACCATTTGCTGAAAATGCTATCTTTTTTCCATTGGATGGTTTTGCCTCCTTTGTCAAAAAATCAAGTGACCACAGGTGTGTGGGTTCATTCCTGGGTCTTCAATTCTATTCCATTGGTCTATCTGTCTGTCTCTGTACCAATACCATGCAGTTTTTATCACTATTGCTCTGTAATACTGCTTGAGTTCAGGGATAGTGATTCCCCTGGAAGTTCTTTTATTATTGAGGAGAGTTTTAGCTATCCTGGGTTTTTTGTTATTCCAGATGAGTTTGCAAATTGTTCTATCTAACTCTCTGAAGAATTGGATTGGTATTTTGATGGGGATTGCATTGAATCTGTAGATCACTTTTGGTAAAATGGCCATTTTTACTATATTAATCCTGCCAATCCATGAGCATGGGAGATCTTTCCATCTTCTGAGATCTTCAATTTCTTTCTTCAGAGGCTTGGAGTTCTTATCCTACAGATCTTTCACTTGCTTGGTTAAAGTCACACCGAGGTACTTTATATTGTTTGGGTCTATTATGAAGGGTGTCATTTCCCTAATGTCTTTCTCGGTTTGTTTCTCTTTTGTGTAGAGGAAGGCTACTGATTTATTTGAGTTAATTTTATACCCAGCCACTTTGCTGAAGGTGTTTATCAGATTTAGTAGTTCTCTGGTGGAACTTTTGGGATCACTTAAATATACTATTATATCATCTGCAAATAGTGATATTTTGACTTCTTCTTTTCCAATCTGTATCCCTTTGATCTCCTTTTGTTGTCTGATTGCTCTAGCTAGAACTTTAAGAACTATATTGAATAAGTAGGGAGAGAGTGGGCAGCCTTGTCTAGTCCCTGATTTTAGTGGGATTGCTTCAAGTTTCTCTCCATTTAGTTTAATGTTAGCAACTGGTTTGCTGTATATGGCTTTTACTATGTTTAGGTATGGGCCTTGAATTCCTATTCTTTCCAGGACTTTTATCATGAAGGGGTGTTGAATTTTGTCAAATGCTTTCTCAGCATCTAATGAAATGATCATGTGGTTCTGTTCTTTCAGTTTGTTTATATAATGGATTATGTTGATGGTTTTCCGTATATTAAACCATCCTTGCATGCCTGGGATGAAGCCTACTTGATCATGGTGGATGATTGTTTTGATGTGTTCTTGAATTCGGTTTGCCAGAATTTTATTGAGTATTTTTGCGTCGATATTCATAAGGGAAATTGGTCTGAAGTTCTCTTTCTTTGTTGTGTCTTTGTGTGGTTTAGGTATAAGAGTAATTGTGGCTTCGTAGAAGGAATTCGGTAGTGCTCCATCTGTTTCAATTTTGTGGAATAGTTTGGATAATATTGGTATGAGGTCTTCTATGAAGGTTTGATAGAATTCTGCACTAAACCCGTCTGGACCTGGGCTCTTTTTGGTTGGGAGACCTTTAATGACTGCTTCTATTTCCTTAGGAGTTATGGGGTTGTTTAACTGGTTTATCTGTTCCTGATTTAACTTCGATACCTGGTATCTGTCTAGGAAATTGTCCATTTCCTGAAGATTTTCAAGTTTTGTTGAATATAGGTTTTTATAGTAAGATCTGATGATTTTTTGAATTTCCTCTGAATCTGTAGTTATGTCTCCCTTTTCATTTCTGATTTTGTTAATTTGGACGCACTCTCTGTGTCCTCTCGTTAGTCTGGCTAAGGGTTTATCTATCTTGTTGATTTTCTCAAAGAACCAACTTTTGGTTCTGTTGATTCTTTCTATGGTCCTTTTTGTTTCTACTTGGTTTATTTCAGCTCTGAGTTTGATTATTTCCTGCCTTCTACTCCTCCTGGGTGTATTTGCTTCTTTTTGTTCTAGAGCTTTTAGGTGTGCTGTCAAGCTGCTGACATATGCTCTTTCCTGTTTCTTTCTGCAGGCACTCAGCGCTATGAGTTTTCCTCTTAGCACAGCTTTCATTGTGTCCCATAAGTTTGGGTATGTTGTATCTTCATTTTCATTAAATTCTAAAAAGTTTTTAATTTCTTTCTTTATTTCTTCCTTGACCAGGTTATCATTGAGTAGAGCATTGTTCAATTTCCACGTATATGTGGGCATTCTTCCCTTATTGTTATTGAAGACCAGTTTTAGGCCGTGGTGGTCCGATAGCACGCATGGGATTATTTCTATCTTTCTGTACCTGTTGAGGCCCGTTTTTTGACCAATTATATGGTCAATTTTGGAGAAAGTACCATGAGGAGCTGAGAAGAAGGTATATCCTTTTGCTTTAGGATAGAATGTTCTATAAATATGTTAAGTCCATTTGGCTCATGACTTCTCTTAGTCTGTCGACATCACTGTTTAATTTCTGTTTCCATGATCTGTCCATTGATGAGAGTGGGGTGTTGAAATCTCCCACTATTATTGTGTGAGGTGCAATGTGTGCTTTGAGCTTTAGTAAGGTTTCTTTTACGTATGTAGGTGCCCTTGTATTTGGGGCATAGATATTTAGGATTGAGAGTTCATCTTGGTGGATTTTTCCTTTGATGAATATGAAGTGTCCTTCCTTATCTTTTTTGATGACTTTTAGTTGGAAATTGATTTTATTTGATATTAGAATGGCTACTCCAGCTTGCTTCTTCTGACCATTTGCTTGGAAACTTGTTTTCCAGCCTTTCACTCTGAGGTAGTGTCTGTCTTTGTCTCTGAGGTGTGTTTCCTGTAGGCAGCAGAATGCAGGGTCCTCGTTGCGTATCCAGTTTGTTAATCTATGTCTTTTTATTGGGAAATTGAGTCCATTGATGTTGAGAGATATTAAGGAATAGTGATTGTTGCTTCCTCTTATAGTCGTATTTCGATGTGAGATTATGTTTGTATGCTTTTGTTCTCTTTGTTTTGTTGCCAAGACGATTAGTTTCTTGCTTTTTCTTGGGTGTAGCTTGCCTCCTTATGTTGGGCTTCAACATTTATTATTCTTCGTAGACCTGGATTTGCAGAAAGATAGTGTGTAAATTTGGTTTTGTCATGGAATATCTTGGTTTCTCCATCTATGTTAATTGAGAGTTTTGCTGGATACAGTAACCTGGGCTGGCATTTGTGTTCTCTTAGGGTCTGTATGGCATCTGTCCAGGATCTTCTTGCTTTCATAGTGTCTGGTGAGAAGTCTGGTGTAATTCTGATAGGTCTGCCTTTATATGTTACTTGACCTTTTTCCCTTACTGCTTTTAATATTCTTTCTTTGTTTTGTGCATTCGGTATTTTGACTATTATGTGACGGGAGGAGTTTCTTTTCTGGTCCAATCTATTTGGAGTTCTGTAGGCTTCTTGTATGTTCATGGGCATCTCTTTCTTTAGGTTAGGGAAGTTTTCTTCTAGATTTTGTTGAAGACGTTTACTGGTCCTTTGAGCTGGGAGTCTTTACTCTCTTCTATACCTATTATCCTTAGGTTTGATCTTCTCATTGAGTCCTGGATTTCCTGTATATTTTGGACCAGTAGCTTTTTCCCTTTTACATTATCTTTGACAGGTGTGTCGATGCTTTCTACGGAATCTTCTGCTCCTGAGATTCTCTCTTTAGAAAGAAGTTTTAACTTCAAACAATAGACAGCAACAATTCGTTTGTTAATTCCATTTAGTTCTTTTGAGAGGAAAGCAATTACGTGTCATTGTGATTTTAATTTTTCAAGCCTTATTTTTAATGATGGTTCTTAAATGTTTTACCATAGTGGAAAAGAGAGAATATGAAGGGAGCAGAGTGGACCTGTTTAGAAAGGTTCTTTGGAGCAACTCCCCTTTTGTTGTCTGGAAATCAGCAGTTCAGTTCACTCACAAACACTTCAGGAATACACCAGCAGGCCAGTTCAGTACAGTCCAGTTAGCAGGGACAGCCAGGCCCCAGCCTTGGCTTGAGTCAGCAGGAAGGACCCAGAAAGACACCAGGAGAAGTTCCCCACTGCTGTGCCTCTCTCAGGAAAGCGACGATCAGTGGAGATGCAAGACCCATAAGCATTGCAAAGCTAACTGTACCAGCAAGTCAAGTTCTGTCTCTGTCACTGTTCTTTGAGTCCTATTTATAGCCTCCTATTTCTGTCTTCCACGTGCCTTGCCTCGGCACCTGCATCCAATCAGCCTGAGTCTGCAGAGACTGCAATACACCACTAGAAGGTTTTTGGTGCACTTCTCTCTACGGCATCTCAACAAATGCAGCTCAACTATGCAATGTAAGGTCGATCAATACATGTGTGTTGTTAGCAAAGAATCCTTTATCACGTGTCTTTTCTTTGTTGTAGCAGAACGTCCTCTCTCCTGTGCATGCTTCAATGAAATGTTCCTTCAGGAGTCCACTTTAGCCTTTCACACCTGTGTCCACCTTAATGAAACGTTCCTTCACATGTTTGTCTAAGCAAAACACACCATCCAACCGACTTTCCAAAGAACCCTTAAGTTTCCACTTTTACATGATGGTGCCGGGGAACCTCAGTGTCCTTCTGAATCATGATTCAATCTCTCTGTATTTCTTCCCTCTGTTTGGTTCACTGCCATTCCACAAAAGATTATTACGGTAACAGCATGGCATTAGTGAGAGAAGACTAGCCAAGCCTTGGGTACCAACACAGATAGAGCTGACTAAGTTAGATTTGTATTAGTTACTTACTATTATGTAACAAATAACTCTAAAATCTTGGCAGGTATAAATAAATGCTTATTGTCTCTCAGAGGAGCTTGGCTGGTTTCGAGCTTAGGATTTTTCAGAAGCTGCCATCAAGTTTCAGCCAGAGATGAGCTCACCTCATGCAAACTTTCCCAGAACTATGGACTTAGATAGGTTAGGTCTTTGTTCTTGTTTCGGCAGTTATTAGGGTCTACATGCTGCTGAATTTACAGCCTAAATAGTACTTCCCTCATGGAGTCAGTTGTGCTAAAGTCTGGGGCCTGTTATAAAAGCTTGATGTGCTGCACAGGTATTAAATACAGGACTTACTCAGTATGAAATTCGCTATTGTGAACATCTGGGTAGAATTATATAAATAATGTACCCATTGAGCCATCTTCTCCAGCCCTACTTACATGTCTGTTAAAAAACTTGCCCCAAGTGTAAGCCTTGCCCCAAGGCTTACAATATTTTTGTTAGCATACAAAAATAAGTTTCAATGTGACATTTTCATATATATAAATATATAAATATGTATATATTTCATATATGTAGCTATACTGTTTTTATTTCCCTTCAAGCTCCTCATTTCCCCTGATCCTTTCTTACTGTCCCCACCTTTCCTTTAATTCTTTCCTTTCTGCTTTAATCTCACATATATTCCACTGCTTGTTCTCTCCACCTTCAGCCTTTAGACCTCTTTCTCCTTTCTCATAGTCCAATTGTCCACTTCAGGTCATATATATGTTTATAAAAATTTCCATCTAGATTCTGCTCATCACAAAAAGAAGAGTTGTCTTTCTCAGTCTGGCTTCCTTCACTTAACATAATAATCTCCAGTTTCATCCATTATCCAGTGAATGACATGATGCCATTCTTTATTGCTGATGAAAATTCCATTGTGCATATGTAAATTTTATCCTTAATCACTCATCTGCTGATGGAAATTTAGACTGGTTTTACATCTTGGTTTTTGTGAATAGTGCAGCGATAAGCAGGGGTGTGGCTCACTAGTTTAGAGTTATTAATGTATATAAACAGGAGTGGTATCGTTGGATCATAAGGTAGTTTTATTTTAGATTTTCTTTTGAGGAACTCCATGCTGATACCTATGGTAGCCCACCAATTTACACTTCCACAGCAGTGAATAAATGCCCTTCTTTCCCTACACATTTACCAGCATTTTTTGGCATTTTGTTTTCAAAGACAGCCATTCTTGAAAGGATGAGATGGAATATTCAAGCTTTTGCTTGTAATTTTCTAATGGCTAATGTATTAGTTGGTGTTCTCTAGAAGAACAGGACTGAAAAGTGAATACACACACACACACACACACACACACACAAGGTGGTGGGGAAAGAAGGGTTTATTAAAATGATATACAGACTGTGGTCAGCTAGTCCAACAATGCTCAATAGGAAGCCCAAGAATTCAGTAATTCCCTAATTCAAACAGAGGGGTCAGCAGCTTCTGTTCATTGGTTGGGTGCACATATCTGCATCTGACTCTTTCAGCTGCTTGTTGGGTCTTTCAGAGGGCAGTCATGCTAGGTCCCTTTTTGTGAGTGCTCCATAGCCTCAGTAATGGTGTCAGGTCTTGGGGCCTCCCATTGAGCTGGAACCCACTTTGGGCCTGTTGCTGGACTTTCTTTTCCTCAGGCTCTTCTCCATTTCCATCCCTGAAAGTTCTTTCAGACAGGAAGAACTATGGGTCAGAGTTTTGGCTGTGGGATAGCAACCCGACCCCTCACTTGATGCCCTGTCTTTCTGTTGGAGATGGGCTCAACAAGTTCCCTCTTCTCACTGTAGAGCATTTCATCTAGGGTGCCCCTTCCTTTGAGTCCTGAGAATCTCTCATTTTCCAGATCTGGTACATTCTGGAGGGTCCTCCCAACCTCCTTCTCAGAGTTTATCTGTTTTCATTCTTTCTGCTGGCCCTCAGGGCTTCAGTCCTTTTCCTCCCACCCAATACCAGATCATGCTCCCCTTTCCTCCCACCTCCATCCCTTTTCCCTCCCTTGTCCCTCCCTTCCTCCCCTTTTGTGGTTACATTTTCCTCCCTCCCAAGTGGGACTGAGGCATCCTCACTTGGGCCCTTCAGTTTGTTGACCTTTTTGAGTTCTGTGGACTGTATCTTGAGTATTCTGTACTTTTTTTTGGCTAATACCCACTTATTAGTGAGAACATACCATGCATGTCCTTTTGGGTCTGAGTTACCTCACTCAGGATAATATTTTCTAGCACCATCCATTTGCCTGCAAGACTCAGGATGTCCGCATTCTTGATAGCTGAGTAGTATTCCATTGTGTAAATGGATCACATTTTCTGTATCCATCTTCTGTCATGGAACATCTGGGTTGTTTCCAGCTTCTGACTTTCACAAATAAGGCCGCTATGAACATAGTGGAACACGTGCCCCTGTGGCATGGTGGGGCATCTTTTGGGTATATTCCCAAGAGTGATATTTCTTGGTCTTTAGGTAGATCTATTTCCAATTTTCTGAGGAACCTCCAAATTGATTTCCAGAGTGGTTGTACCAGTTTGAAATCCCATCAGCAAAGGAGAAGTGTTCTGTAGTGAAAAGCTGGAGGAACCTGAGGAGGAGGGCAACCCTGTAGGAGGACCAGCAGTCTCAATTAACCTGACCATCAAGATCTCTCCAGACACTGGATCACCAACCAGGCAGCATACAGCAACTGAGCTGAGGCCCCCCATCATGGAGAAGGTATGGAATGTGAAACCGTCAGAGGGTGGACCGGTAGGGAAATAAAATCTGAAGTGTAAGAATAAATTAATGAATTAAGAAAAAATCCACCATCCTGTAAAATCATAATGCACATGACATGATAAATCATACATTATATAGTTACACAATTTTTGTTCTTCAAAAGCTTAATTCAGTTTTGAAAAGTGGATTATTCCTGTTTTCCCAACCCAAACATCTGGTTTCCTCACCAACATAAATTTACAGCCTTGCACAGTGATGTTATGTTTTATAAAGGCTCCAGAATATGGGCTCCAGAGTGGTTAGGGGCACTTTAACACTTGCAAATGACCTGGCTTAGATTCCCAGCAAGGACATGTTGGGTCATGACCATCTGTAACTCTAGTATCCATTGCCTTCTCTGACGTGGCATGCTAGTGGTACACAGACACATAGGCAAGCAAAACATTCATATATGTATAATAAAATACATAAATCTTAAATGAAGAAACAAAGCTTAAAAAATAAATACATTTAAGGAAGTAATGGTTTAAAAATGCAGTAATTGTTCAGTCCATGAGGCTTGCTGTCTCAGCTTGTCTTTAGTATACACGGGAATCCAGAAGAAGTTACAATTTAATGCCAGTAAAGAGTGGACTTGCCATGGAGAGCAAGGAAAGAAAGCAAAACTTCCTCCTTTCATGTACTCTTTAAAGGCTGCCAAGAGAACTTGTGACCCAGATAAAAGGTGTATTTTCCCATCACAAAAGATCTGGATTAATGCGTTATATTCTCACCTCAAACGATCTGGATTAGAAGTGGGTCTTCCCACTTCAAATAATTAATTAAGAAAAAATCCTTCACAGATGTACCCAGTTAACCCTGGACATAGTCAAGTTGATAACCAAGAACAGCTATCACAAGTCCACATCTTGTCAGCTTGACACACAACCACATCATTATGTCATAATTAATTTCCAAAAAAAAAAAAAAGATCAATTGCGCCTAACATGATAGAACTATTCCACATACAATTGCAATGTGGAATACCAGCTCATCATTACACCTAACATGATGTTATACATGTAATATCCCTGGTACAAACACACACACACACACACACACACACACACACACACACACACACACACACAAATTTAGAATTGGTGGCTATAAACCACTGAACTGAGAACGGGACCCCCATTGAAGGAATCAGAGAAAGGACTGGAAGAGCTTGAAGGGGCTCGAGACCCCATATGAACAATAATGCCAAGCAACCAGAGCTTCCAGGGACTAAGCCACTACCTAAAGACTATACATGGACTGACCCTGGACTCCAACCTCATAGATAGCAATGAATAGCCTAGTAAGGGCACCAGTGGAAGGGGAAGCCCTTGGTCCTGCTAAGACTGAACCCCCAGTGAACTAGACTGTTGGGGGGAGGGCGGCAATGGGGGGAGGGTTGGGAGGGGAACACCCATAAGGAAGGGGAGGGGGGAGGGGGATGTTTGCCCGGATATACCGGGAAAGGGAATAACAATTGAAATGTAAATAAGTTACATTTTTTTATCTTTATTAACTTGAAATACTCAAGTTAATAAAGATTAAAAAAAGAATTGGTGGCTATATCTTTTGAGGTACATTGTTTTAGTATGTCAAACTTATATATGATAACCACTGATGTTCTCTTAATTGATGCTGTATCACATGTTAAAGAAATAGACGAAACCCACAAATATCTGTACAAACACATTTTTAATAAAATAAGACAAAATAATCATGTATATTTCTGCAACTGTTAGTGTGGCCTTGGCTGGTATTTATTAGTACTTTCCTCTACCAAGCATTTCCTCCAGAGATGTGACACTTTGTCATTCACTATTTTTCCTGGCAGGTATAACTTCTAAAGATTTCTGTTTAGCCTTTCCAACCATAATAGCCCTGACTCCACCAGTCAGGGAACCCCTGGGGGAATTCTGCCAACTCCATCTACTTCAATTATGCATTCTAGGACTGGAAAAATAATCACAGGATGAGTTCAAGGACCCACTGGACCTACTGCCGAAACCCCATTAATCACCTGCCCTCCATAAGCACTTACTTTAACTGGAGGGCCACAATGTTTCTTGGGGTCTCCTAGAAGAATGAGCATCAATTCAGAACCAGTATCCATTAGACCCTCCAGTGTACAGTTACTCTTGGAAAAGACCATAGTTCCCTCTAGGAAAGGACTGGGAAAAGTTAACAGTAAAACTCTCAGGTAGTGTATCAAGGTCCTTCCTCAGGGCAACCTAGTTGCAACTTTATTCAAGGAGTTCTGGGTTTGCAAACCGACTGAATTCTGAAAATTGGTTCAACAGGCTGAGAGTCCCTTTTGCCACAATCCAATGTAACCTTTCTTTTATTTGTTTGAGGTTTTTTTCCTACCTAAGTAGATTAAACAAAAGTGCAGTATGCTTACCTATTTCTTACCTGAAAACACCAGGACTGATTAAACAATACCAGATGTCCATACAACTCATGGACATACCGTAAAACTTATTCTGCCTGCGCTGACCATTATAGGTCAGGGCATTATGGGTAGCTCTTTTTCTATGCTGCCCATTACAATATAACTATGATCACTTTGACTTCGGCAATTCGGTGCTGCCACATGGCCCCTGCTATATTGGAGCCCGGTTAAACCCACCGCGTTTACATCATCCAACTGACCAACGGTGTCTCCAACTCTAAGGTCTGGCATAAGGAATAGAATGACGACAAAATGCCCCTAATGTGCTGGCGCCCCTCTCAGCATCTTTTGTCTTATAACATCAATGAATTGCATACCTTATGGGCCTTCCCATTGAGAAAGATTAGGATTTGCACAGCGTACCCACTGTACCATCACAATTTCCCAGGGCCTTCGAATCTCTTCAGTAAGCCAAAAGGAGTCAGACATTTCCAATTCCTTTTCAGTAGGCCATCTTTTGGCACTGGCTCGAGCCAACCATTTGAACAAACTTTTGACACTTTTTAAAAACTGTACACGCTTCCATATTAAACCTACAATCTCCACTCATATCAATAAACTCAGCCCAACCCAGTTTTACATTCCTTCCACCATTATCCCACAGCCTTAAAATCCATTCCCACACATATTCCCCAGACTTGTGAACGACTTGGCAAATCATTAAGCCCTTTGGTAGTATAGAGCACTTCCTCAAGAACTACCTTCTACTTCCCCTCTAGAAGCCTACTTTGCCTTAAGTCTAGTTATGTCTGGCTTAAGTCTAAAGGTGAGTTCCCAAGGGACATCAATATTGTCTTGGCTGGCATTTTCTTCAAGGAAAGTCACTGCTTGTTTAGCAGACAGTGGAGGATTAATTTCCCCAGTCAACAGCAGAAAAGGCAATGCTTCAGTGGTGGAGGTGGGAGTATATCATCCGCTTCCTCAAGTGATATAAACCCCTAAAAATCTGAGGGTCCAAAGTCCTCCCACACATTTCCATCCCACGTTACAGGATCCCATTCTTTACCAGTTAATGCCCCACTTTAATGGATGATGCTCTCCAAGGTCTGGAATTGAGTTATTGCTATAATTCAGCCCATCTTAAACTAAGGGTTTTGCATTTGAGATCTGTTGTTTCTGGAGAGAAGATTCTTTCCCAGGCTACACTTAGAAACCTTTAGACTATTTACACACCTCTCGAACTGATCATCTTTCCCACCAGTTCACTGTTGTCACAGTCCATACTCTGGTAAGGTAGAAGTTGCTTAACTTTATCATGAAGTGTATTTATGTCCTTTGTCTGTTTATCCAGAGATGTTAGGGGTAGCCAACCAGCATCTTCACTGCCAAAAGTTGTATATACAAAGTCACCAAATCCGTTGCCTCTCATAATTGGTGAATCAGGATAATCAAATGTGTTTGTCTCCTCAAGTTTGTAAATAGCTTACACCATGGGATTTCAGTTATTCTCCAAGCCACTAGGAGAAGCATCGATAACTGGAGATGCTTTGGTAACTATAGATGTTAGCAAATTGGAAAGCTTATTTCAGATACTTAAAAAATTTATGTTCATCCTTATATACTTGCTTTTGTTGCTTTATAACCATTTCTGGTACCAAAAATCTGTATTAGTCAGGGTTCTCTAGAGGAATACAATTGACAGAATGGCTCACTAGGTGGCGTCTAGTTCAACAATTGCTGTTTATTAATGGGAGGTCCAAGAATCCAGAAGTTATTCAGTCTATGGGGATGGATGTCTCAGTTGGTCTTCAGGTAAGCTCTAATAACAGTAAAGGAATGGACTTAGCAAGAGGAGTCAGGTAAAAAGCAAAAAACAAAAAACAAACAAACAAACAAACAAAAAAACAAGCTTCCTTCTTCTATGTCTTTTATATACCTTAAAGTCAAGGGTGTGGCCCAGATCAAAGTGGATCTTCTCACCTTGAAAGATCTGGAGTAGAAATATGTCTTCCCACTTCAAATGATTTAAGAAAAAGTCCTCATAAGTGTACACAGCCATTTGGATTTTAATTAATTTCCAATGTAGTCAATTGACAACCGAAAGTAGCTGCCATAGCCAGGGATATTAAATATTTATTGTCAATTTATATTTTTACCTTTCGAGACAACCTACAAGACTCACTTCATCTCTACTAGTTGGGGCTTGGGTTTAGGGCTTTTCAAACACTAAGCAGTTTTGTTCTGAGATAGTTTTTGGGTCTTCTGCCCACCACCATGGAGAAGCCATCAGAGAAAGTTGACTCAGCTGTGGACCCAGAAACCCCTCAGACGAAAATGAAGAGGACACATCCGCTGATTCAGAAGTCCTACAACCAGAAACACTAATAAAAGTCATGAAAACGCTAGCCCTGAACCCCAGTGCCAAGCGGTCAGCACATCGTCGCAGCCTCCGTCTCCGGATTCAGAGAAGACCTGTGGAGAACAGAAGTGAAAGAATTTCGAGGGAAGTTCAAAGCGCCTTTCCCAAGAGAAGGGTCCGCAAGTCTTTGTTGTCCGTTCTGAGAGATCCTATAGCAAGGATGAGAAGACTTGTTGGGATTGAGCAGAGACAACACAGGCTGGAAGGAAATGAGTAGAAAGGGAAGAGTGTGCCATTCAGACGTTACTGCACCTTCTGTTTGGATTCATGTGAATGATTAAATTTATCCAAAGATTGGAGAACTAGTCAAAGCATTCTGTGAACTTTAGAAGCCTCAAGCCCAGGGCTGAGAGGCAATGTAACTAGTATTTGGAGTAGTTTGGTTTAGAAGGTAATTGGAATAGATCTCTGAATTTTCTAGTTTGCAGAAACTTGTAATAAAGGCAAGTTTATTACCTTTAATAAATACCCAGACAGATTAGAATGAGCCGTTGGAGATGGGGGATTTTTTTTTTTTACGTATGTATGTGTGTGTGCACTTGTGATGTCCAGAGCTTGATGTGTGCTACCAGCCCTGCTTATTTCTGTTTGAGTCAGGTCTCCATGAGGCCTAGCTGGTCTCTTAACTCCTGGTCTCTTTACTCCTGGTCCTGCCTCTCTGTTTTCCAATTAGGCTTGTCAACAAGATCTGGAAAATGCTTGTCTTGATTTTGTATTTGTTCATGCTGTGTAATAAATAGAACAATTGGTTGATATATTCCTAAATTACACAAAAAAAGAAAACAACCTACTAAATTCATCTACCAATTTAGTAATTAGGTGGTTTTGTTTTTTAGAGAAGCCCTGTAAACAGTACATCTCTGCTTGTTCTCTGTCTACTGGAGACAGCTGTGAGAAAGTAAATAGTCATTTGGTCATGTGTTTCTTTCCGTTGCTTTCCTTAGCACTATCCCAAATTAACCAAACCAGATTGAACAAAATTGGGTCAAAAAGTTGTATACTGAAGGGACCCAGGGAAAATGGATAAAAGAAGGATTCAAATAATGATGGTTTGTTTTTAAAATCATCCCCTAGTAATTTCTTAAAGAGAAAATTCTGAGCTTTTACAGCCACATAGTAGGTATACATATATATGGGGCATTTGGTTAAAAACCTCCTTTAGAGAATTCAGACATTCTTTCCTATTTAAACCTTTAAGAAAAATTGAAGCTGGGCCATTAAAAAAAATGATTTCTATTACATTGAACTTATTGCTGTTAGTGAAAGACTGGAGGAATTAGCGAAAGGAACACAATTCTTATTCTAGCTTCGTGTGCTCAGAGGAAAGTTAAATAAGATCTCGTGTAGCCAGACTAGCTTTGGATTCCGTATGCCACTGAGGCTCGCCTTGACCCATGATTAACTATCTCTCAAATGGTGGGATTACAGTCCACTGCCACCACACCCTTCTTTCCTGTTTCATGTATAGAATAGTAAGTCACATTGAAAGGTTTCCAGAGACCAAAGAAGGCTTGTTTGTAACATAGAACTATCCTGATTGTCAGTATTCTGTGAGTCTCTTTCTAGGAGAGAATATGCTTTTGTGGTTGGTGGCGGCTGTCTCCTCTTCCAGGGTGGTTTCCTGTGGGGCATTCCAGTTTCTCGGATACTTCTGTTTCAGTAGGCTGGCTTCAGAGTATTGCCATCTCTGCCAGGCTGGTTATGCTTAGAACACTCACTGCATCTTTGAATTTTTTGAAATACAACCTCGTTTTTAAAAGAAGGTTTATCTTTTAATTGAAGTGTATGGGTGCTTAGCTTGTGGATATGTCTGTGTACCATATGCCTGCAGAAGTCAGAAGAGGACAGTGGATCCCCTGAAACTATAGTTGCAATATGGTTGGGGCTGCTGCCACGTAGATGCTGGGAACTAAAACATGGGTCCTCTGGAAGAGCAATAAGTGCTCTTAAGCACTGAACCATCTCTCCAGATCTCTTTTAAAGTGACCCTTTATTAATAGTGAACCCTTTTGCTTTTTGAAAGGTACTGTGTTCATGAGCTTAGATACAATTTATTTAAGCATCAAACTTCCCAATTTTTTGCTATTTTATAGAAAAGGGAGAAAGGGGAGGGACAAACAAACAAGCCAGGCTTTTATTTAAGTGGGGTTTGCTGGTCTTATTTCTGAGAGGCTGCTTGTGAAAGGCCTGCCTTTTTGGGTGGCTGGCACCAGAACTCTGAGAGCCCTGCCTCTGTTTTAAACTGCCCGCCAACTCTGCACGCGGGCGCTGGAGCAGGAAGCAGGAAAGCAAGTGAGTGCCCCCTGGAGGCCACTGGGCGAGTCGCGCGGAGGACCGCGGAAGGGCGGGGCCGAGGCCGGCTCCGCCCCCGCTACTCTTACCTCCGTTTTCCCGCCCAGGGTCCGCTGCGCCACTTCCGTTACACTGGCCGTGATGCCCCCCGGGTCGTGGTGGCTGGTGCTTTGGCTGCCGCCCCTGGCCACGCTGCCAGCGGGTGCGGTGCCCCAGGAGGAGGCGGCAATGTCAGGTAACCTCGGCTCCGGGCGGGTGGCCTCCCTTCGGGGCCGCAGGGTCACGCGTGGGCGCGGCCAGGTCCCGCCCCTGTCTGTGGGCATCCGGATGCTTCAGGATTTGATTTGTTCAGGATCACACCACTGGACACCCGCACAGTTGGCCACTTGGCTGCAGATTGTGTGTGAAACCTTACATTATCCGTCTCCAGTAATCTCATGAAGGATAGATAAAAGCTTCAGAATGAAACTGGGATTCTGTTTCTGTTTGGCTGCTGTGACTTGGGTATCTGGTCATATGCAAAATACTGTTGCTGCCTCAGTATAGAACCCGGTGCTTAGGAAGCCTCTGGGAGCTGCTCAGACTGCTTGGAGGGCTTAAGATTCTGGCTTAGAAAGTTGTAGCTGCAAAACGCAGTCTCCAGGAGTTTCACATTTATTTCTACCATTCATCATATCCTTTAAAAGATCACTTGTGTGTAGTCTTCATTACATGGGTCACTCATAGACTCAATGGAGACTGTCAAGATAAAAACTTAATTGGATAATCTCCGGACACCAACAAACCCAGTAGGGTGTCCAAGACTGAAACAGAGAATGGATGTTCAGTGAGCAGTTATTAGCTTCTCACATACCTTGCAGCGAGTTATACCGTAGGAGACTGTGGTCACCTTCTCGTTGGACAGGAATGTGTTGAGTAACTATTCTGTGCTATGCAGGGCTGAATTGCTCGAAGTGGAGTGTCTTATACTGACTATCCATATATGTCCATTTTACATGCTACAAAGCAAAGACTTAGCAGTGACTATGATAGGTACTTGGGAAAATATAAAACCATTTGAGGAGGAGGACGCCTGGGCATGACAGCAGACTAGTAGAAGAGATGCATTGTTGTAGGGATGCATTTAGAGCCTTGGGCTGTTGGGCAGTTGTTGGATTTAACATATGGAGGCATATTCTCTATCGATAGGCAGGTATTCTTTATAGACCAGAGTTTTCTCATCAGTAAAATGAGATTTCAATATTTTCCTCTCCTTTTATTTGCTTCAAGGAACCCAGTTTTTCCAGTTTTACTGCTATTGAAATGGGTCACGTTATGGTCCTAGCTGGCTTGGAGTTTTCTATATAGACGAGGCTGGCCTTGACTGTTCAACAATCCTGCCTCCACCCACCCAGGGGAAGTGTTTACAGGCCTGTGCTGGTGCACCTCGCTCAATAGTCCTCAGTTGTGATAAAGACACGTGTAAATGTTCACCAGGACTTTTCTCTCTGAGATGTGTAAGATACCCAAGTGATGATAAAATTGCAGTTTACAGCTGAGAAAAATGGCAACTTCTGCCTTGCCATTCCAGATATTCCTTAAATGCAGGTAGGAAGGGGTCACTGTCCTGTAGTGTTCGGTGATCAGCTAGGCCTAAGAACTGCTGTTACTGTGAAAGCTGTGGTTTTACAAGGAGCTTGTGATGAGACAGTTGGACAATAAATGTTCACACTCACAGGAAATGTATTTTTTTTAAAAAAAGCACTGCAGGTGACTGCCTGAAAGCCGTACATTTCCTGTGTGTGTGTGTGTGTGTGTGTGTGTGTGTGTGTGTGTGTGTGTGTGGTGTGCATATTATATATCAGAGCAAGAGATTTATAAGTCAGAACAAGAGCTAGACAATTATTAAAATTCAGTTATAATTAAATATTTTGGAAAAAATGATTTGAACTTGCATATTTCTACTTTGAGAGATGTTTTACTTAATATTTTCAGACCTTGGTTGAGCCCAAAAGCTTGTATCCTCAGCAAGTGAAACTGAGTGTAATGGAAGACTGTGGTCCTTTCTACCACAGAGTAGGAGCTGCGATAGCATGGGGTCAGGGGTTGCCTCTGATGATGCCAAAGACCCTTTCCAACTCTGAGAATGTGCTTTGGGCATGGACCCGCTGCCATGGCTTGAAGAGCCACCATTTTGAGGCCAGCCCTCTGCTACCCTATTTGTAGAAAAGGCAGATACTTGTCATAGGAAACAGGTAGTTGTCTGAGGAAGAGAAAGGACAAATCAAGCATGACCCTGAATTTGAAAGCAGCAGGTCAGATCCATGGGAAATGGCTTCCCATGTTTCCACTCCAGCAAGAGGTCATCTCAGAGTCACGGCCTGGAGTTCCTCTGCGGCAGAGAAAATGTCTGCTGAACGTAGAGTCAGACCTGTGTATGTGCGTTAGGATGTGCTAATTTCGGTTCCCTTCTCGAGATACTGGAGAAATAAAAATCAAGTGTTATATTTAGGTTAAAAACAGCAAACTGGTGCTGGTACAAGAGAGATGTTACCTTATCTAGTTTACAGCTTTGAAAAATGTGAATCTAACAAAATACCAAGAAAAATACTCCATCTGGACCCATTCATCGTACTTGAACTCCCACAAGGAAAAGGAGTGGTTCAGTGAGGACCGCTGCAGTGCTCTGTCATGTCTCATGTGTTCCAGTTCTCGCTGCATTAGCGGACTGTTTTCCCGGGGTGCAGACTGGAAGGCTAGGTTCCCGGGAGGAATGCCGATGAAGTACTTTTTTTGTATATGGGAAGTAGTTTACTCTCTGCTTGAGAAGTGCTTGTGGTTTTCAGTTCAGAAGACACGAGAAGTAGCCTTAAGTACTGCCTGCTCCTCAGGTTTTGACTGAATATGTCTGACTAAACTTTTAAAGCTAACTATACTGAGGCATTAAGAAGCTAATAATAAGGAAAGCATTAAAGGAGTCATTTGCTTCTTAACCAAGCAGGGAATGCGAGGCGTTTTTAAAGACGTGTACAGCAGAGCTCCTATGTCCCTTCTGTGTCCTCTCTCCCACACGGAAGCAGGACAGCTAAGGATTCACAGTGAGTAATAATACAGCAATAGGACAGTATGCTCAACAGCTACTTGAGGCTTATGAATCATTTATTTCCGGAAGTTTATACTTTAATAATTTGGATCATGGTCGACCCAAAGTAAATGAGATAGTAGAAAATAAAGCCACAGAAGTAGGGGTGGGGATACCACTGTAGTCCCCACACTACATTAGCTGAATTTTATAAGCCGCATGATATTTAAAGTGAACCGAGGGATCTGTCCCATTGGTTCACACAAACCTGACTTGAGGCCTTTAGTGAGGTAAGTAATTAATCCCATCTGCATGTTCCTTAATCTGTTGAAGACAGGGGAAATCCAGAACAAGTTCTAACCAGGAAGTGCCTTATATACCCATTGATGTCCAAACCAAGATTTGTGCCACTTTTTGGCCTCCTTAACTGGGAGGAACAAGAAAGATAGTCCTTAGCCAGAGGCTATTAAGTGTAGCCAGCGTTACTCTCTAGTTTAGGGTACACTGGTGATAAGAGGGAAGAGGGGTGTAGCCTATGCCCTGACACTTAGCTCCCTTGCTTCCTAGGCTCTGGATGGATGGCATGGGACAGGCTGAACACAGAGGGAACCGCAGGGGAGGTTTCAAGGCAGGGCTCAGTGCACCTCCTCTTGTGCTGGCAATTCTTCAGGGAAATTGGTTGTATTTTCTCTGGCTGGGCAGTGCTTGCTCAGGTAATCCTCCAATCCTCTCAGATTGCAACACACACGACAGTGACAGGCATTTTGAACGCTTCGGGATTTAGTAACGCCATAGAAAGTAAGATAAGAAGTGCATGCGTAAGGTGGATCCTGTGTAGTCAGCAGAAAGTAGAGAGGCGTACCTGGGTGTGCATGCTCAGGCACGGCTCAGACCAGGCCCTCCAGAGAAGGGTAGACAAACATCCCAGCCATTGACAGATGTGAGCCTTCACAGCATCTGGGGCGAGGAAACTGCAGTACAGGGAGACCTGAGGCAGGAGTAAGCTGGTCCTTTGAGGTGGGTTGGTGGGTTGGTCTGGCGGGAGCCATCGCAAGAGAGAGGAAGAAGAAGTCATAGAGGTGCTTGGGCCTGTCTAAAGGAGGGTAGATTGTGTCTTGGTGACAGAAGTGATTAGAGGAATGCAACGGACCCCAAGTGAAGTTTTCAAAAGATCTGCGTTCCCGTTCAGAAGAATGGTTGTGGA
Organism: Rattus norvegicus; assembly: GCF_021556685.1. Lineage (NCBI taxonomy): Eukaryota > Metazoa > Chordata > Mammalia > Rodentia > Muridae > Rattus > Rattus norvegicus. The sequence goes on along the minus strand of NC_141542.1, from coordinate 64,091,716 downwards.
GGGAATAGTGGGGCTATTTCTGGAAGAAGGGAGACCACCTAGAAGGCCGTTAGAGGAATCTTAGGTGCCAAACAGACGTGACTTGCATTAACAGAAGCATTTGTTCCCAGATCCGTGCTATGGCACTGTATTCACGGGCACCATCCTGCTTTTAGGAGCTACAGGTACCCAGTGACTTAGAAAACGGCCTGTGAAAAGCCTTCCTTTGTCGATAGCCTTTGTTTTCAGTCCTCACAAAAAGATGCTTCTGCCGAGCACGGACACAAAGTTTTATGTGGGAGTTCAGCCCTTAAATAGTGGGGCTTAGGAGAGTTACAGGGAGAACCCTTGCAGCATCTGAGAAAAGCCCTCCTAGCATGAAGCGCTCCTAGTGCTAGACTGCCAATGAGGATTTGTACAAAGTTCTGGGGCTGTGTTAAAGAGCTTGCGATGTGGGAAGGCCAGGCCTGATACCTTCCATTCTCTCCTCTGTGGCTCAACAGGTAGGGCTTCCAAGGCGTTTCATTGTATTCTCACAGCTGCTCAAGTACTTCCTGGTTTTACATTGCATTCTTTGACCTCTTTCTTTTCTATAGCTAACTGCTTGTATCAGACATCCCTAAGACCGTTCCTTTCAGCAAGCTGCCCTTGGCCTCGAGCTGCGTGCGTCTCAGTTGTACCCAAGAATGCCTCCAATGTGGCTGTCTCATGTGTTCATGGCACTGGTTATGCTGTCTTCTTTGGGTTCTTGTGTATAGGCATACCATGCAGGAATGCGTGGTTAATTTTTGTATCCCATGTTTAATGATGAGTTTCTCAAGGGTTCTCTTACTGCTTTGCAATCTGCCTCCCGACCTAGATTCTTGTACTTTCGGTTCAGACTGTTGATGAATTTAAAGTGTACACATCTCGTCACTATGTGAAGAGGAAGAACAAAGGGACTCATCTGTCACAATAGAACATCCTGGGTCATTATATAACTGAACTGTCACTTTAGTACAGCTGTTTCAAGGAGGGACTGCACCTGTCCTCACTTCAGCCTGTCACAAAGGATATTTCAGGCCAGGGCAGGTACTTGTTGAGCTTTCTCAACCCTAATCTCCAAGTGGGTATACTGACCAACTAGTAGCTCCTGGTTACTTTGTCTTTCCCTGACTTGGTTATAACAGTTTGCCCTAACTTCAATTCAGGGTCGTCTACAGATTTCCTTCCTGTGCTTTGAATAGGGCAAAGGGCTCGTTTCTCTATGGACCTGTGAGTACTCCGAGCTCCTGCTTCCTATTCCTGAGTGGTATTTCCTGTTTGACACACTATCTTGGGTTCCAAAGAACTTAGTTCAAATTCAAACCCGGCAGCAGTCTGAGAAGAAAGATGAATCTTATTTTTAAGTCTTTGTTACATATTAAGTCTTGTAACATTTATCCTATTAAGCTGTAGTAGAGGACCTGCCCCTCCCCCATTGCATCGCTAAATACTACATTAATGTTGTTTGTGTACACACTAGTATTTACATACCCATATCCTGCTCCAGTCAAATGTCTTCTTGGCTGCAAACCTGTCCATCGTCTTTAGAACCACCAGTGAAAACTGGAGGGATGGGCATCTTTGCAGAATTGGACCCATCTCCCATTATTCTCACAAACTGACTTCTACATCAGCACTTGGATCTGGGTAAGTGCCTCACCATCTCCTCATTCACCAGATACCTTCATCTCCTGCATCCGCCGAAGCTCCAGAGCGTGTTGATTTGTCTTCCTGGGAGCTCTTGAATCTATTCTTCTTCCGTCCTCAGTTTATAGCCTAAGTCATTGGGTCCTCTTCGTACTGTGGGACCTGGAGTTGATAGAAGCCTCATCGTGTTGTGCCCCTGCCTGGTAATTGGTGCTTGTTCTGCCCACACTTTGCTAGGCAGCTTCGTTGAGCCCTTTTGAATGTCATCTGTTTCCTACCAAGTCCCTTATACTTACCTGAAGCCCTTCTGTGCTCTGTTCTCACGGTGAAGTGCGGATTCCTTATGAGGAAGGGTCTGGCTGGTTTACCTTGAGCTGCAGCTGTCCAGATGTCCCTCGGTGGAGCCACGATGGCTTTGCTCATCTTAACACTGTGCACACTTGTCATCTGTTAGTCCTGACACTGTCTTATGCTTGCAGCTTTCCTTGAGTCTTCTGCTCGAGTTTCTTTCCTAGGAAGCTTCCCTTAGCTCTTGCCATTACTTTAGGACGAAACATGTTTAGCACAAAACATCCGTGCACGTGTGCTGCTCAGTAGGTGACGTAACAGTGTTGACTCTGAATGGGACGTTTTCAGTAGACACCTGCTAGATGGGGAAGAGCAAAGGACCATAATCACCATGTAGAATTTCTGGTCATGAAATACTAAAAACTATGAAAATCTCCCTTTGAGCACATTAAAAAAAAAGATTTTGGAAAACTAAATATTTAGGTAACCCTTTTATTTTTTATCTTTCAGTTCCAAGATGTAAATCTCTGAAGGAAACGGACTTAATTAAAACTTCTGTGTCAGACTGCTATTGCTACAATCAACATTCACAAATAGAGTGGACATATATGTGGTCAACTGTGCAGGTTAGGACCTGCTTTTTTATCATGACTTAAAAATATGGAATTAAAATGTACCACTCCGGGATTTAAAAATACATTTTATATGGCTTTATTTATCAAGTGAATTTATCAAGATAAAAGCTAATTTGATGGGCATGCGCTGGCTCAAGGTGGACTTATGTGGGAGAGGACATTAATTCCTTTTTATATCTACTCAGGCCCTCTCCTGACCATTCCAAATCAATATGCCATCTAAGTCACTTGTAACCCCTTCAGGGGTCGCCTAAGAACTTCAGAAAACACAGATATTTACATTACTATTCATGACAGCAAAATTACAGTTATGAAGTAGCAACAAAAATAATTTTATGGCTGGGAGTTACCATAACATGAGGAACTATATTTAAGGGTAGCATCATTAGGAAATGTCTTGGTTAAAGTTACTATTACTGTGTTGAAATACTATGACCAAAAGGCAAGTTGGGAGGAAAGGGCTTGTTTATTCAGTTTATACTTCATAATTGCTGTCCACAGGAACTCAAACAGGGCAGGAACCTGGAGGCAGGAGCTGATGGAGGAGTGCTGCTTACTTGGCTTGCTCATCCTGCTTTTTTATAGAATCCAAGACCACCACCCAGAGATGGCACCACCCACAATACACTGGGCCCTCCCCCATTGATCACTAATTTAGAAAATGCTTTACAGCTGGATCTCACGGAGGCATTTCCTAAGCTGAGGCTCCTCCCTCTCTGATGTCTCTAATGTGTCAAGTTGACACACAAAAGCAGGCAGTCCTGGAAGGCTGAGAACCTCTGAGCACATGATCTAAGGGAGTAATTAAAAGCGACAAGCAGCTCTCACTGAGAATGGGACACTTCAGACTTCAGAAATGGGAATCACCTAAAGGTTGGCTGGGGAAGGAGTGCTATATGCTGTCAGCCCATACTCTTCCTAGAAAATAAGATGTTTGAGGCTTATGTGGTTTCTTGTGCTACCTTGCCTGTATCTTGTACCTTTTCTCCAGGAGCTCTTGGGACATGAAAGCTGCAGTCCTTCATACCTCACATTTCTCCATTCATTCATTCATTCATTCATTCATTCTGCGTTCAACAAACGAGTTCATAACTCCAGCACCTGCTTCCCAGCTTTCTTCTTGCCTGATGCTCCTTCTACTTCTTTAAGATAGAAGTAATCTACTTTAAAATTGGGGAAAACATCCTCTGAGGAGGCAGAACAGGAGGCGGAAAGATTGTAAGGCCCACATGGGATAAAAGGCGCCATGGAAGCAAGGGCTTCTAGCCACAGCAGTATTGATGCACTCACAGACTGAGGCGGCACACACAGGGCCTGCACAGGGGAAGCGAAGTGAACACAGGCCCCCATGTCCAGCTGAGAAGCTGTCTCCAGTTGATAACGTCACAGAGGAGAAGTTAGTTCTCTCCAATGAAGGGTTACCAGATGTGCAAAGCACACTTAAGGGCAGGCCATGTCCAGCAGTCGGTGGGCAATGCAAAACAAAGCCAGTGGTATTTTTGGAGTTTTTAAAATTTTTTACAGGTCTTTTGCTTCTATGTCATGGTCTCCAGCTCTGTGTTTTTATGTGAATTTATGTCTCTGCATCTGATTGTATTTTGTGAGCTTTTTCTTGGGGCACTTTTTCTGTCTTTCTTTTTTTTAGTTAGTTATTATTACTTATTTTTTGCAGATGCCTGTTTTCTAACGAGAGGAAAAAAGGGTGTGGATTTGGGTAGGTGGAGAGGATGTGGGAGAAGTTAGGGGAGGAGAAACCATGATCAGAATATATTGGGTCAGAAAAAAATATTTTCAATTTAACGAAATGTAAAAACTAAGATTGAGGTCATAAAGAAAAAGAAAAAAAAAAGTAGAAACTATCGTGGCCCAGCTCTTTTCTCAAAAGCCACCCACGTGTGTGTCAGCACTGGTAGGCACACTCACTGTCTGTTAGGATGAAGTATCTGTGCCCTGGATTGCACACACTTCCAGCTGCTCGGGTCCAGCCAGCAGCGCTCCTCTCTGCACCAGATGACTCTGCAGCCTGCAGGTGTCCCATGCTCTGTAAACACTCCTTCAGTCAGGTGCTCACACTTACGGCTGCTCAGCCAGGGTCTCTAACACCTCCGTGTTGCTAACTGTGTGACCTCAGACTTGCAATCCATTGACTCAGACTTCCAAGAGTTGGGACTGCAGGCACATGCACCACCACACCTGGCAAACCATGCACTCACTCACTGTGAGCTGGACGCAGGTCCGTGACGTCCCAGCCACTGGGGACCACAGCCCAGTCCTGTGCACTGTGGTATTTTCCTCAGCCAACTCTGGCTTCTTACTCCTTTACTTGTGTCTTGAGGTGCCAAGGGGAAGGTTTTGAATCTTCCTGGATTGATCCATTCCTGTTTTGTAGGTGACGGTTACCAGCCCGGGCCTGCTCAGTATTGTGTATATCACAGGAAGACATACTTGCCAGCACACAGAAACCATTCTATCTTTTCTCAAATGTGTGACTCACAACTTTTGGACAGCAGAGGAGGCTAAGGAGGTGACCATAGTCTTCAGTCCATACGGAGAGACTGTGTGCTTCTCTGTAAAGCCTGTTGGGAGTTTACTTACCTATGCAGTAAGCGTGAATCGAAATGGTAAGTCTGTCTTCATCATAGTTGCTAGACATTTGATGAGTCGACGTCCCTATTCTTTCTGCAACTTTATATACTGACACAAAGCATTGGTTGTGTTTGTTTTTTCTATTTTCCAGTTGTGGATTTCAGACTCTTCCTTGTGTTTGCGACAGGCATTTTCCTTTTCTTTTATGCAAAGACCTTGAGCCAGTAAGTGCCCTTTGTTATATTTGTAGTGATTTAAATTTAAATTCTGATGTAAAAGTCTATAGGTTGCTTGTGACTCTGTGCTAAATATCTGCACATTGCTCTGCGTTTGTGGTTCTTCTAGGATTTACAACTGACAGGTCTGGAGGTAGCATTTGAATCAACTTTAGAGACAGTGGTAACTCTGTGACAGATAAGTGCATGGTACTTATTTGCACTTTTGTTTACATTATTTTACATATATACGCATAGGTGAACTTACCTTATTGCTATTATTTCTTGGTTACAGAACCCGTAGCCATTGCCACTGACTTGTTCTCCAGAGTGCCGGTGTTTGTGCCCATGTGCTCTGACACCAGTGCTAGCTGTCGATTGAATTAATTTGCCTCCTAGCTTGGTGGCTCTGGTGTAGGATATTGGCTATGACAAATACTTGCTTCCTGGATAAACACGTTACCCTGATACTTTGTTTCTTGTAACTTATCCTATAAAAACCACTCTCTTCTCAATATTTACTTTTTAATTTGCCCAGGCTACTTAATACCAATATTTCTGCATCATTCTTATCATTGTTCACTTTTGAGCTTTTCCTATGGCGTGGTCAGGTATGTGTAGTGTTACCTGTCTGCTTTTCTGACTGCATGATGGATGTGCAGCAGGAAGAGGGAAGCTCAGAATTCAGGCCCTACGTGCTGAGGAGCTGCTGCCCTGACTCCTCCCGGCTCACATGAGAGCGCTTTAACCTCTTAATATCTTATCTGAAACATTTAGCCGTGGGTATCTGGGAGTTCATGTGAAGCTCTCAGGCAAGTGCCTGACATGTGACAAGTACACGGTACTATTGGATGGCATTTTGACTACAGAAGACAACTTGACATTCCATAATAGTCATTTACTGAAACTTTCAAGTGCTGATTTCAATTTTAACTATATGAGATGTGATTTGAGCTTTTCTTTCTTAATATTCCGTACTGGCTACTGTTGCCACATTGAGCTTTATGAACCTTTTTCAGTGTTTATTGCTGAAAATGCTGTTTGATGTTTATGTGGCTTTTTTCTCTGTCTCGACAGAAGCCCTGTTTTCTATTACTCTTCGGGTACCGTGTTAGGTATTCTAATGACTCTGGTCTTTGTCCTTCTGATGACTAAGAAACACATCCCGAAGGTAGGTCTCTTATATGCAAAACTGGATGCAAAATGGGAGCCAAGATTTTACGGATATGAAAAATTACCTAATTCAATTATGCTCCTCTGCTATATAAACTGACCTTAAAATGTGTCTGTTTCTGAAAAGTCACTTTTTACTTATTAGCAATATATAGGATTACATTAAGTTTGGTGACATTTTCAGAACTGTTTTGTGAAATGTATCTAGGCAGAATGACCCTGAGTCCCTGGGGCTTTATATTCTAGTGGTACTACATCTGGGCTTTTTGTTCTTGTAGTCCCTTCTCTATACCTTCAATAAAATAATGCTCCAAAGAATAAATAAATATTAATTCAACTTTAAGGTTACTCTGATTCCAACTCTAAGTAGCAGCGTTGTTTTGAGATAACGATGTCCTTTTTGGTAGAACTCTCCAACTTCAGTGTCCCCGATAGCCACCTAGGGTCTTGTCTCCATGTAGACTCTAGCGGTGAGGCCTGAGCCTACCATTAAGCTCTTGTGTGAACGTGGCTCTCCTCCTCCAAGGACCTCCCTAGAACAGTGAGACTCTGGTTTAGATAAGCACTTGGTTTAGGCTTGACATAGACCTTTCAAGCACAGAGAGTGTATATGTTTGCTTGCTTCTGTTTTTATGAAAGTGAATGAATATGTATATTGTGTCGTTTATTTTCTTCCACACACAGTATAGCACATTTGGGGCGCTAATGATTGGTTGTTGGTTTGCTTCAGTTTATGTTTTGTGCCAGTTGATGGAAAATCTGAAGTGGCTGTGGTGTGGAAACAGAATGTATGTATTAGGTAGGTAAACACACAGGAACTTCCTGTCCATCGGCCAGGCTGAGAAGTGCAAGCAGGGGCTCCTGACCGCACACATTTGCATTTGATTTAAGGAAAGGCGCTATTAGAATAATATTTTATTTCATTACCATAGTTGGTGTTTGAATTTGTTTAGATCTCATTTTACACTACTTTCCTTTATAACCGTTCTAATTTTTCTGTACAAATCATCAAAAGAGTAAAAATACTCGAGAATTGTGGCTGAATCTTAAGTCCATCTAAGCTGCAATATAAAAGGTCCTTTAAAAGCTGGCTCTCCTCATCTCTCAAATTTCTTTCTTTATGTATTCTGTATAAAAAGTGGAAAATTATTACTAACGAAACCGGACTTTCCAGAAACAGAGTGGATTAAAAATACCATTTAATTTCCTTGTTTTGTTATAGTTTCTTTCATTTTGTCAGGAAATCATGGGAATTGCAGACCCATTAACATCAGATTTCACATATTAAGGGTAACGTTATTAAAACAAAAGCACTTCATTCTCGAACACTTTCTTTTTAGCCTATTTTCCTGTTATAGTAAATATTTATAATGTACTCGTAACATGGAATCGTCCTATACGTTCTTTACTGTGTGTCTGAAAAATAAGATCATTTTACTATGTAGCCAAATAACTATTACTCATTGTTATTAGTGCTGGGGGTTGGACTCAGGGCCTCGTGTATACTGTGTATACTCAGCATGTGTTGAACACTGAGTCTATCCTTAACCGCACTCTTGGATGTTAAAGATTAATAATTGCATAGAATCACCTATGCCCAGGTCATAGGTTTCAAGTTACCTGTGCTGGCTGACTATATAACCTGGACGCTATGCTGAGCCTTCTGCTCCCAATCCATCATAATTCTCCCTCGCCCCAGTGCAGTTGAGTTTTATTACATATAACTTTTTTTTTTTTTTTGGTTCTTTTTTTTTTTCGGAGCTGGGGACCGAACCCAGGGCCTTGTGCTTCCTAGGCAAGCGCTCTACCACTGAGCTAAATCCCCAACCCCTACATATAACTTTTTAAAAGTAATTATTTATTTACATTCCAAATGTTGCCCCCCATCCTGGTTTCCCCCTCCCAGAGTCCTTCACCCCTCCCTCTCCCCTTTGCCTCTAAGAGGGTTCCCCTCACCCCCCACATGTCTCTACAGGATTAGGTACATCCTCTTCCGCTGAGGCCAGACAAGAGAAATAGCCCCATCATAGCTTCTTTCATCACAGAGGTGTGCTGGAGAAGCCGAGTAAGACATCCTGTGAAAGTTCCAGATTGATGTGGGGCCCACTTTAAATTTAACATATCCCTCCTCAGTATCTACTGTAAATAAGAAACTGAATTTCAGATTTGCTTAGAAACAAATTGAGCACTTAGGGTGGAAATCAGAAGTGACTACACTTTCGATCTGGGAGCACTGGAAACGAAGTATCACATGTAACGATGGACGGGCATGGCTGGCAAAGGGTGACTGACTGGTCCTGGTAACATTGCATTCTCCTTTTGTGAGAATTAAAAATTATATACAGGGTTTATAAGCGAAGTATGCTATCCTTTGGCTTACTTTTAATCAAAGCGCCTGTCAGGCTGGACAGATAGCTCAGTGATTTAGGGTTCTTGCTGCTCTTTCAGAGGCCTCGAGTTTAGCTCCCAGCACCTGGATTGGTTAGCTTACAACTGCCTGTAAGCCAGTTCTGGGGTGCCTGACGTCTTCATCTGGCCTTACCACTTGTACATGAACACACAGAGAACGATAACAATAATGATTTGTCTTTAAAAGCCAGCCGGTGAGCTCAAGTCAGGAACTAATAAGCTGTAGATACTTTTTTCAAACATCATTGAATAAAGGAAACATTTTGTTTGTTTTCTTAATTTTTGAAGTCAAAGTGAAGTGGTACTGTCAGGTTTTCCACCTCAGTTTTCAAGCTCAGGTTTAACCAGTTGCCCTTCTTCTGTGTCTCTAGGCTATGTCTTGGTTGTCGGACTTTGTAGCTTTTCCGCCTGTTACAGTCGCGGGCCTCCTGCTGATGAGGGGAGCAGAGACCTTCTGATGTGGGCACTGAGGTTCCTCTCCCTCGTTCTTGTCTACACTGGTATGGCCATCTCTCAGTTTGCCTATGCTGTTATGATCCTGCTCCTGCTCTCCTGGACTCGGCACTATCTACTGAGAGCATTCAGCTGTCTGAGGTGGTGGGTATCCTTTTTCTATGGCTAGCAAATCTGACATGTTGAGTTCTGGTTTAATTTATTGTTTTAAGAGATACTTTTGGTTACATCTTTACAAGTAATTATGGGTTTTTTGGTTTTGGGAATTTGTTTTTGTCTTTGTTTTTTGTTTGTTTGGTTTTGGTTTTTTGTTTGTTTGGTTGGTTTTCAAGACAGAATTTCTCTATGTAGTCTTGGCTGTTCTGGAACTCACTTTGTAGACCAGGATAGCCTCAAACTCAGAGATCCACCTGCCTCTGCCTCCTGAGCGCTGAGATCAGAGGTGTGCACCACCACTGCCCAGCCAAGTAATTATGTTTAGTCTGGAGGTTTCACTTTACAAGAACAGGCGGAAAAAGAACTGTAAGCATTTTCTCCATCTCCCTTGAGTTACAACACCAATCACCCTGAGGTTAGAGCTCACTAAAATCACTGACAGAGTTGCTTGGGCCCTGGGTTGCATAACATTTCTACCTTTATTATATCTTTATTTCTTTTCATTGGAGCCAATATCGATATAATAGATTTAATTGTACTCACAAGATAAGAATTAGGAGGAAATGTATCCTGGATGATTGGAAGGAGTTAGTCAGTTCATTTTTATCAAAGGCTCGCTTTGTTTTAGGTTTTAAATGAAGGCTTTAGCCTCATGAAAATACAGAAAGAGCAATAAGGTAACCTCTGCTGACCCAGTACTGTTGTGTGTTTCCTTAGTCTATACGTCTGTGTCAGGTACACAGATGGAGATTGTCCTGCTCTTTCTGACGTATATTGTAGAGATGTGGGTGTGCAATTATATATCAGCTGCCTTTCAAAAGAAAAGAGAGAGAGAGAGAGAGAGAGAGAGAGAGAGAGAGAGAGAGAGTCTGCCATATGTTTGTGGGTACTCAGAGTGGCCAGAAGAGGGCGTCAGGTCCTATGCGGCTGCAGTTACAGGCAGTCGAGAGCCACCTGACATGGGTGCTGAGACCTACACTGCAGTCCCCTGGAGAGCAGTCGGCATTCTTAGCCACAGAGTCATCTTTCCAGTGCCAACCTTAATGTATCTGTTAAGTATGAAAACAGCTCGCTCCAGTACTAACATGTTAATCCAGGAAGGACTTGCTTGAAGAGATGTCATTGGGTTAATTCTTAAGTAATGACCCAGCATGGTCTTAAACAAATGTGGAGTGCTTTCCTGACAGAGAAAGGCCATGGAAAGCCATCATCAGGCAATAGTGCTGTCAATACAGTGTGTGAGGTGTGCTCTGGCCGCACTGGATGGGCTCACTGAGAAATCCAGCCTGGTTCTGCGCGCGTGGGGCTTTAACGTTGTGCATTTCCATTTGTTCTCTGACTCCCGTCCAGACAGAAGATATAAACCCGAAAGTTTGGACCCCGGCAGGAGCAAGGCAGTGGGTGGCCAATAGGACTATGGGAAAGTCTGCACTGCACTCCCATTACAAGGGCAGCATTTAAAACGAGCAGGAGCAGATTGTTGCTATGCGAAGATGTGGATTCTGCTTTCAGATTTGATAATCAAGGAAATCTGTAAATGTAGACTGGAGCGCAGATGTAATTCTTGCAGTGTAAATGTTGGCGGTTAATCTAATAAAAAATAAAAAATTCACCTGAGAGACACAGACCAGAGAAGGGATGTCTTGACTTTTGGATCACACTGTCTAGCTTGCGAAGAGCTGTGTATGTGTATGTTAATAATCTATAGGAGCCGTGCTTCTGACGAGGATACTGAGCAGTCTGTGTAACTACGCCGTCTCATCTGCTCAGTGACTAATGACGCAAGGATTCTGCTGTCCTGTCCATGTGACACAGTGAGGTGGAACCAGGAAGGGATTGGCCGAGTTCAGGCAGTGGGGACACCCTCAAGCTGGGTTATGCTCCAGTGTTCTGGGTCAGAGCCTAGGTTTTCCCTGTAGGAGACCTGGCTAGTTGTTCAGAAGAGGAAAAAGAAGCAACGTCACTGGTTCTTCAATCCAGTTTGTGTGTGTGTGTGTGTGTGTGTGTGTGTGTGTGTGTGTGTGTGTATATATATATATATATATATATATATATATATATATATATATATTTGAAGTCAACTGCACACAATTTTAAGATTCACTGATGAATGTATGAATGTAGCACAAATGTTACTTGGAACCTTATCACAATATGTCTTTATTAGCATCCTTAATTTCTAAAGTACAGATTGCTCTAGTTTTATGATAACTTATCTCTTTCCTGACCAGAAAAACAACATCCAGTCTCTGGGTTCTTGATGTGTATGTAGCCAAGGAAGGACTAATTCGAGTTCTTTTCCTCAGCGGATCCTGTACATCGCCTCCTCTCCGTGTCTGGATAATTAGAGGCACCACCACTAGATGGGAGTGCTGTCCCACAATTCCAGGTTCTTACTACTGTAGTAAGGGTTGTACATCCCCGTTGGTATTCATAAAAGGACACATTGAAAGCTTGCCAAAGAAAGTCAGCAGGCAAAGCAGGAAGTCAGTCTTCTTGTCTAATCGTTTGATTAGAAATCACTGATAAAAATATAATCACCTTTCAATTAAAAATTGATTCTCAAAGGCCTTAGGCCATTGCTATGGTGGTCAGAGAAGAGAAAAGCACAGTAGGCTCACCCAGCCCATTCCTTACCCCTCAGTCATAGAAGGACTGTGGGAAGTACAAGCTTCCCTACAAGGAGTTCGCAAGTATTACTGTTGGCATCTAAGAGGTGTATTTATGTATATTATAAGGATTGATCTGGGCAGGAAGCTGACAGCCACATGTCCTGTGTTTTAGGAAGGTGAGGCAGTGGTTTGCAACACGAGCACTGGTGGTGAGGTATCTCACTGATGATGAGTACAGGGAGCAAGCGGAGGCCGAAACAGCCAGCGCTCTGGAGGAACTGCGCCAAGCCTGCTGCCGGCCCGACTTCCCTTCCTGGCTAGCTGTCTCCAGACTCCAGGCTCCTAAAAAGTAAGTCCCGCCCTGGCCACGGCTCGTGTTTGAAGTGATTTGAAAACCATGCAGGGTCTGCAGCATACTTTTCCACTAGAAGCAACCATTCCCCTTGGTCACACCTTACACCAGAATTGGGGGAATTCTACTTCCTGGCTCTGGCGTGGCAGGAGAGGTGCCGAGGTCTTAGGTCTGTGTGGATCCGAGCAAGGCATTGACAGTGGAACTCGAAGAACCCACTACACTCAGAAGAAACAGGGAAGAGGTGAGGGAATGGCTCGGTATTCCCTCTGTCTGATGCGTAAACCTGCCCACGTTTCCACCTTCCCCCGGCTGTCCACAGGTAAATCGCATCAGCTATTCCCTGTACAGGTTCAAATGCCATCCTCGGCTGACACAAATTCAGATTTAATTAAAGGGGATAAGTAGGGAGGCACACATCATCTTTCAGATAAACCTTTGTGACAAAATTGACTGTTTTTAAAACAAAATTTTCTTAGGTTTGCAGAGTTTGTTCTTGGAGCGAGCCACCTGTCACCGGAAGAAGTCAGCACACACGAAAAGCAGTATGGCCTTGGAGGTGCCTTCCTGGAAGAGCAGCTCTTTAGCCTGCAGACTGAGAGTCTACCTGCAAGCTGACTTCATTCTGAACCGGAAAGCAAGTAAAAGGCCAGGCTCTGATTGCAGCTGGGTGGGGCCCAAGCACTTCAGAGAAAAGTAAACCATGCAAGTAAGGAAAAACTCATTTGCACAGGAGAGCCTTACCGTGGTGCTGTGAAGACTGAAAGCATCGTTGCCACAGGCCCTGGATGAAGACCTTCACAGGGACAGTGGAAACCTGTTCTTTAGGACCAGTAAACGGGACCTGATCCCTTCCCTTCGTCAGGCACTAACTCCCCTCTGGATGCCTGGGAGCTGGCTCAAAAGGCTGCATTATTGTCATCCCTCCCAAACCCCCAACCTGTTTCCTCAGTACCAATGCTTTCTACGGTGAGGTTCACGTGATAGTAGGAAGTGCTATTGAAGGAATTCTGATGCTGGCTCTGGTTAACTCAGAGTCACACGTTCCCCAGGTTCCTCAGTCTCCAGGCAGTGTGGGTCTCCTAAAAGGCAGATGTCATGCACAGGACTTCTAACTTACTAACCACTTTTCATGAGACTAATAATCTTTAAAACACAGGTTTGGGAATGCTATCGATGGTAGAACTTAGGTTTGAGTCAGGACAGAAGTGTCATGAGCAGCCTTGCCAACACTGCAGCCCTGGTGAATCTGGGACTCACTTCTTCACATTTAGGTTCAGAGCCTTCTCCATTCAGCCTTGGTCTCATGGCCTTGGTGCCTCAAGTTTTGTACGTTTTGGTTTGTTTTTTGTTTTTGTTTTTTTTTTAAGCAACACCCAATTAGCTATAACTGTGATTAAAAAGAAACATTTCTTAGGATTATATTTAATGTTTTGATAAGATTTTATATGCCGATGGATTAAAATTTTAATTACTTCTTGTACTTTTTATATACTGAAATTGAAGCATGGAGGCATTTGTGACATTTTTGAGATTTATTTTTTTAAAACTTATTATATATGTTTGCAATGATTCTCACAAAATAGATTTGTGATATTTCTGTTTTTTTAGAGAGAGCAATGTTTCTTGATCCAGGGTAAACTCCAGGATGAAATGAGCTACTGACTGTGCTTTGAGCCCGAGGAAAGGAGCAGAAACACAGCCGTAAGAGTTGACTGTAGCAGACAGACATTCTGTGATCCTCTGAGAATCAAAGTCAGGTTGTTTTATCTTTTGTAGTGTAATGATAAAACAACCACAAAAACAGAAAGCGTGAGAGGAAGTGGGACAAGACACAGTCTTGGTCTCTGTCATCCCCTGACAGTGGTGCTGACTTCGGTACTTTCTAGATTCACTCTCAAATGATGCTGTCTCTGTGAAGCTCTGTGTCAGTGTTTCTGCCCCTGCTTTTTGGCAGATATAGAATATCCGGAGTCTTTTTCTTTTTCTTAGAAACTTCACTCAGTTCAATCTGTGCCTTTACATGTTGTTGGCTTTAAAATGTCAAAGAATGGGGTCTGGAGAGATGGCTCAGTGGTTAAGAAGAGCCTTGCAGAGGATCTGAGTTCAGTCCTCAGCATCTGAGTGGCATGGCAGCTTGCAGCCATGTATAACCGTAGTTCCAGGAGATCTGATACCTTCCTGTGACTTTGCTAGCACCAGTCATGTAAGTGTTGGACATACATACACACAAGACAAAAACACGTGTAAATAATGTGCTTCTGTTCATTTTGAGAACTATTCTGCCAAAATAGACAGGTGTTGTAACATTCTGTCACAGCGTAATCTGGTTTTCGTTTTTTAGTAACTGTATTTATTGGCGGTGTATCGGTGCTGTGCACAGCCATGCTCACCTCTCACTAAGCAGTTTGTTTAGAATGTGAGCCACCAGGACAGCCCCAGCCTTCCTGAGCTGGCAGGGACCGCACTGTGATTACAGCTCTCAGCAGCAAGCCAGTGTACCCACAGAAAACAGCGCAGTCTTTCGGGATGCCGTTTTCCATGCCTATCTTTGGAAGGAATCATGGATCTGTCAGATTGTTACGTGACAACTGTGAAAAGTTAAACAATTAAAATATTTCTGGTAAAATGTTTGTTGGGTTTGTCGTTGGGCTCTGAGTCGGTGTGTATAACAAACACTAATCACAATTCTGATGCCCATCAAGCAGTGTCCAGTCCTTCCCTTCCGACCTTCCTCCTCTTTCTGAAGTTCTTTAAACTCATTGACCATTCAGTCAATGACTGCCCCTCTCAGTGGCCGCTGTGCCTCACGCCTTCATCGGCGTGCACGTACGCACAGCAGAGCCCTGTGTTGTGCCCTTGCTTACAGTAGATGCCTCTCAAAGGCATCCTGTTAAAAACAAGTTGAACTGTCTAACACCACATGTGTGGGTGGCCATACTTAAATGTTTAAAAATCACATCATTCAAATGTTATTCTTAAAGGGTTTTAAGACACAGTTTACAAGCACAGAGTCACTTTGTGGATTATAGTTATATCGTTTGCCAATAATACTCAGGGCTGGATAGAGAAGTGTCCATGTGATAGGAAAATATTGAATTTATGTCTTTTTAAAATATCTGGAAATTTAGGAGATTACATTTTTTGGAATATCTGATGGACTGCACACATACTGCACACGTATCTGAACACGTACACAGTTTAAGATCCAGAGACAATGTTGATAAAAAACAACCCAAATAGGGCCTCACACTACCCTCTAGTTGGTGATTCCCCACACTGGCTTTTCTGTCTAACCGGAAGTGGAATCCTACACAGAGATAACATGGGATGTTTGCCAAAGCCTGCAGCAAGACTGGAGTCTTCAGTTGGCCCTGTGAGCAAGCTACCTTCACAGACTCCCCACTGGGTGGCACTGCATGGTTGACTTTCATTCTCTAGACCTATCTCCCATTAGCCAATCTGCAGTCTGTTCAGTGTTTCCCAGCTGGCAGAAGATAAAGACACTGAGTCTCACATGACCCTCAGATTCTGTCTCCAAAGACAGCACCTGGGCCTATCAAGTCTCTCACTGAAGCCTCAGCTTTATACAGGAGGCCTCAAGCCCATATAAACTGACAGACTTCTGACCCCAGGCCCACATTCTTGACCCTAGCACTATGAGGTTTCCAAGCTGCAGTGTTAAATCTGGGACTAAATTCAAGCCATAATGGGGCAAGTGTGTTAGTGGCCCAGAGCAGATGGGACTCAGGTGAGATGTTCACCTGGGCTGGCTCACATTTTCCCAGACAGCAGCAATTTACTCCCTTTTGTAAGCCACAGCTGGCTCTGCATAAGCTATGTGATTTCTGATTTGAAAAAATCTTTTCTTTCAACCCTAGATCCTATCCTCATATAAGCATCACTTTCCCAGACGTCCATTGGCTTAGAAGTTCTACGTCAGGGAGTTTTAAAGCTTGGTTTAAACAGTACAGGAGTGGTTTGGAGTTTCAAGGGTAGCCTGTGTCTTGTCTCAATGTACTGAGGGATGTCTGGACAGGAAATTGCCCTCTCCTGTAGTCATCTCTCATCATCATACCCTCACCTTCACAGAACTTAGGGAAACAGAGGCCCCGTGACTTCCCATAAGTGAGGTCTAGTATAACTGTTTGCACCACAGGAAGTAGTTTAAAGTTAGAAATCCAATTCCTCAGACAGTAGGCACAGAACAACTCTAAGAATCACAGGAGTTCACAACATTAATACTGGGACAGCAAAAGTAGTGAACCTACAATCTTCTCAGGGGGTTTTATTGGGAAGGCTATTGCCCAGGATGCTGATTTGAGGTTTTAGGGAATATCTAGAAACCAAGAATAGAAACACACATGGGGTTGAGGCACACACAGCTCAAGGCTGAGCTCTCTATGTCTTGTACTACAATGGAAGCCTTCCCTCCCATTAGGAAGGGAAGGTGGTAGGCAGGGCTCTGGTGTTAGCAAGATTTGAATCTGTGTCCTGGCTCTGTGACCATGATCCCATAACTTAAGTCCTATTGGCTTCAGAATCCTTATATTTTAAATGAGGAAGGTTATGTATACCAGGTAGGGCTTTTTTTTTACACAGTGTTTTGTCTTTTATTTCATTCAAAGCATTTTTATAATCTAAAAACACATCTTTGAAGAAATATAAAAAAGGAAAAGGAAAGATCCCCTATGATAGAATTTTCCAAAGGAAGATACCTATTAACATTGCTTGCAGAAATAGGACTGACTGAATAGGATATGAAGTATCCCCCAAAAGTTCATGTATTAAAGGCTTGCTGGACCCCTGATGGGCTTTAGAAAAGTGAACAGAGCCTTCTAGCTCTGACCTAATCAATGGCCTCTTTGATAATGTTTACAATATGATGATATCACTGTGAAGTAGGATCCAGTAAAACTAATAGATCATTAAAACTGTGCCCTAGATGGGCTTTCCCTTCTCCCACCCACTTCTCTGCTTCCTGTCAGGTAGGGCTTTTTTTAAGCCAAATGATATAACCATGGATGAGCTTCCCCTTTTGTAGCTGTTCTACTTAACATATGCTGAGATGCATAGTGCTTAGGGGTTCCATGAGGAAGCTGCAAATCCCCTGGTGCTAGCCACCTGCCTACTTCCTGCCACCAAGGTCACTAGGATGACTAAGTAACAATTTCCTATCCCTCTGGCTCTTTAGGTGTGCTGGCCTTTGGAATGTACTATCGCTCTGCTTAAGGCTTAAGAATAGTCTAGTCATTAGAAGTGAGCCAGCTTGGGTCCGCACAGAACTCTAGGTAACATACTTACTGTTCCTGCAGGCAGAGGGGAACAGGACAAAGCATTGTGGGAATGATTGCCGGCTTCAGCTTTGACACCGGAGTGTTTCCAGGGATCTCAAGAGAGGTTATAAAATTCTCGAATCAAGTTTAATTGGAATTCACTTTAATAATTTTTAAGTGACATATGGCACTGTAAGGACAGGAAGGAAAAAGTCACAAAGTCCACAAACTCGTGAAGGTGTCAGCTCAAAAGGCTAGAAGTCACTGCACTGTTGGATCGACGCTCACAGTAAACGTTTTGTAACGAAGGCATGTTGAATTTAGTGTCATTCATTACAGAGCAGAGGGTGTTTCTCTTATTTGGTCACGTGTTTTTCACTTAAGAAATATTTTAAAAATGGTATTCACTTTTTATTTCAACACGTTCACTGGGCATCTCCAAAACCAGCAGCTTCTCAAAGAAATCAACCAGGATTGTAAACATAAGATACAAGGTTCTGACTCCCGACACTCAGGTTTCGCAATCCACATACTGTACATTCATAGGTGGGGCTCAGTCTGTCTCCCACTTCGTTTCTGTAATTACACGAGCATAATAAATACATCTGATTTTAAAGGTCACTTAAAATGAGACATGAGGATTGACAGTACAGTACCGTTCAAGTGCAAAAGTAACCATTTGCGCAACTGTTCCCATCGTTCTAAGCTGTGTTTTGTGGTGAAGCTAGACATCCAGATGTAGAACGATTCCTCCACATGCAGAGACAGGCAGCACTGTCGCACTGTACAGCTGATCCTGTCTCCTACGTCAGAGGCAAGGGTGACCTTCCGTTTTGAACCATTCTTGTGTTCACCCTCAATGTTCACCCACAGTATGACTGACCCTAGTTCAGCCACAGTAGCATCCACAGGAATCCCCAGGCTTCTTACAGCCTCTGCTTTCCTTCTAGGAGCAAGCTCTACATGCAATCACCCAGACCTCCTATGTCTGTGGTGTTAACTGGTGTAGTTGTAGCCCAAACCCGCAGGTTTTCAGTGTATGACTACGGTTCCAAGGAGAATGTGCTAAGATTCATTTAAGTCTTTAGAAAGTCATTCTTATTCTCAGAATTCCCATTCCTGGCTTCCTATTTACTCCTTCACAATCAAAACAGACCTGCTATATAATTTTTAAACATCATGTCCCTCCCCCAGGCACTTAAATCTCATCCTGCTCTTTGTAAATAGTACTCTTTAGCTTAACGCTTAGGAATCCGATGAGTAGGTCTTTTTTTCCCCCTTAGCTAATTAGAACCCAAGTCACTGTAAAATATAGCTGCAGAGGTTGCTAAGGAGCTGCTTAGTAAAGCCTTGTCTGTCAAGTCTCAGGATACTGAGTTGGTTGGATTCTTTGAAATATTCTCTCACTTCTGCTCATTCTCCCAGCCCATTGCAACAAAGACATTTTAAAGCTCAACTCAATATGCAGTAGTCCATAACAGCTATGCTTCCCAAAGAACTATGCTCACCATATACTATATGCATATAAAAATATATTTGCTAGAGATGTGCAAAGCTCAGTGAAACTTTGAACTTTTCTAAACAACAACAACACAAAGCGTACATTCTACTAACTTCCATCCGGCTCCCTTTTCAATGCGTCTTATAATTTTTAAAATGCTTTTTCTTCAAGACAAAACTATAGATATACTTTTTTCTTCTCGCTTTTCACTAAGAACCCAATATTTAGAATAAATAATCAGAAGATGGGGAGGAAGTCCCTGTTTACCTTGAGGCCCTTTCATTCACCCAACTTGGTGTGAGTTCTGCTTCTCACCCTTTCACCTTGCCCAAGAAGTTAGGTCAGACCCAACTAACCAAGAGCGGGGGCTCCTTCTCAACATTGTTCTATGTCTCTGCAGGCCTGTGGAGGTTTCCGTTTTCCTTCGACACATACTACAGCTCACATGTGCAGGCACACTTGCAAGGTTGTGTGTGTGCGTGTGTGTGTGTGTGTGTGTGTGTGTGTGTGGTTCCGCAGTAATGAATGTAGATATTTAGAAGCATGTGCGTTACAGTGTTCCCCTTGCAGAGGCATGGTCAGGGTTGGGGTCTCGCCCTCTATCCTGGCTGAGGTGCCTGGTGCCATGCAGGGTATGAGATGACCGGGAGCCCTCAGTGTTCTCCCACAGTTGGCTGAGTCTGCTGTTGTCCACTCTCCTGTCCATGTGGGGTGGCACTAGGGTGAGCAGGGCTGGACTGCGTTTGAGATGCTGCTGTGTCAGGGGATAGCTGGTTTCTAGGTGAGTCGGAGTGAGTTTCATGTGGAGCACATTGGGCTCCACCAGCTGGAGAGACTTGCCGATTCTCATGGATCCCCTGGAAGGGAAAACAGATGTTCTGTGGTATTTGAGGAAAAATAAACCCAATCATTATACAAATTTTCACACAGCAAATGTGGGGCGATCTCTCGAAGAGCCCATGTTAGGGACCGACGCATGAAGAAATAGGAGAGACATCTTACCTTTCATCTCCTTTCCCATGTGCAACTGCCAGAGCCGCATGAAAAGCACAAACACTGTAAGCAGACACACCTAAGGCTAAGGGAACATCTTTATCTGTGTTCTTATCACTGCTAGGTGAACAACTTTACATTTACACATACATCGCAAACATTTACTGAGTGCCCCAGCCCTGTGGCAAGTTACCCGGCAAGAGCCATGGGATACCTGATACTGGGAAGGCCATAATATTCAGGAGCCAGGAGTCACTGTACAATAATCAGTAAACAAGGACCCTCAGCCTCAAGATATCTAGGCAAAGAATGACTGTGACAGTGAGGCCTAATAGTTAGGCAAGATAGAGCAGGGGCTGCACACAGGTCCGTGAAGCCAATGGGTGGTGAACTGAGAATACCCACCAGCACAGTTAGTAAAATGCCACACTGATTGTACAAGTCAGGGAACACAATTTTAGGGTTTTTTTCCCTTCTGAATTGATGCTTGTTCCTATTCCCTATTAAAATTTTCTCTTTCATTCCTGTGACTCTGAAATGTAATTACCTCACGACAACACTATCCCATACCTGCTGCTAGCTATTAGTAATTTTAACTCCCACCAGAGGGAAGAAAAAGCAAACTTCAATGCTGCACAGGTATCTGTAAAAATGAGGAGGAACTCACAAAGTACGGAGCATTGCCTCTCCTAGGGCGCAGGGCATCCTTTCCCTGCATCCCCTTCCTCCTTTACACTACAGAAGCCTCTAGTGTTCCTCTGTCTCATGCCCAGTCCTGGCTCGACGACTGACTGTGCTGGATATGAACAGAGTGGCGTGCCTATGGCTAACGGTGAAGTGTCAGTTCAGTAACACTATGCAGAGACTTTACAGGTAGTTTATAAAGCCGAGATCAATGAAGATAGTTTGACAAAATTGCCTTTTCTTTTATGAAGCTTTGTTTTTAGTTGGACTTCTGTGTGTGCGTGTGTGTTGGTAGATGGATACCCGCGCATGAGTGCCATTAGATCCTCTGGGAATTGAACTCTGTGCATCTGCGAGCCGCCTGTCCTGGGTGCTGGGAAACCACCTCAGGTCCTTTGCGACAGTAGCAGACCACTCCTGGACCTCTCCGTAATCACCAGCAGTTTGTCAAATGTTTAAAAAAGAAATTACTCTTTATTTTCCCTCTTCTTTTTCCTTTTGAGACCCCTTTTAAAAATCACATTTGTTCGTTCGTTTCTTTTATTGTAGGTATAAGTGTGCATGGAGCGGGTATGGAAGTTATGAGGACAACTTGTGGGAGTTGGTTTTGTTTTTCAACTATTTGTGCTCAAACTCTGGCCACCAAGCTTGGTGACAGGTCTATTTACCAACGTTTTGCCTGCCCTCCTCTGGGTCCTTTTAAGCTACTGTAAATATAGAGATGACATTACTTATCAAGAAGATGGAAAGATTGATCTAACAAGGGAGTAGATTTATGGCTTTATCCAACCTGTTCACAGAAGGCACATTCCTTTTCCAAAGTCAGGGTACGACTTTATTTATATAATTGCTGATTTTATCAGTACCATTTGACTTTTTTTTTTTCAGAAAAGCCTTTAGGAATAAAAAAGAACATGCCTTTACTTCCCAAGTGAGGCCTCTCAGAACCACACTTTACTAAGTAGGGCCAGACAGAGCCATATGAGACGTAGATTAGTGGGTTAATTTAGCAGCTGTTTACTGCACTCTGGGTACATGTAATGGTCTCCCTGGAATTCAGAATTATACAGATTAGTAAACACAGTTTCTGAAAGCAAGAGCTGCATATTCTGGCTACAAATAGTATTTTTCTACCCCTAAACCGTAAGAGAAGTATGCAAAGCTAGGATAGACCTACCTTTCTTTGTTTAAACAGAATTATAAACACCTTTGTGAAGCCTTGCAGAGCTCCACAAAGCACATTTTCTTCCTATGCTACCTGGGAAACACTCCTGGGACAGAGTGATCCCAGGCCATTGAAATCCTTTGCTTACGTGCCTGTTTTTCTGTTTTCCATGTGTTCTGATGAACAAGGTGGGAGTGACAGTGCAGGTGCCACCCTAGCCCAGCAGAGGGTTACCTGTAAAGGTTGTATCTCAGAAGCGCGGCTGTCTCTTGTCAGTCGCATCAGCTCTTTAACTTGGTAGAGCGCATAGACAAAGGTTACCCAAGGAGAAGAGCTGACCCCCCAGGCAGGTTTGTTCACATCTTCCTGCTCTTCCTGGTGCTTGGTTTTTTTGGGCGGAAGTCTGGCCTCAATGTGTGGCATGACATCTTCTGTCTGTTGCTGTACCAGGTCGATAGTTGCTATGGGAACAGGACTAGAGGGAACAGGAATCCTTTCTGCCAACATCGTCTTATCTAGAGAGAAAAATAATGTTAAAATGACTTTTGAGGGGTTGGGGATTTGGCTCAGTGGTAGAGCGCTTGCCTAGGAAGCGCAAGGTCCTGGGTTCGATCCCTAGCCCCGAAAAAAAGAAAAAAAATGACTTTTGAATTTTCTACCTTTAAAGGAGAAGATAATCCTGACATGGTAGTGCATACCTAGAACCCCATACTCCCAGCCGGAGACTGAGAACCACCACCACTGGCCTTTGTCCTGTGCCACTCAGTAAGATTGAGACTCTCCTCTGAGGTTCTATGACAAGCAATGTTCTCCCTTACTACAGCATCTCGGGCAGCATAGAGGGACCAAGAACATTTGCCTTCTATTGGTTTACACTTTTCACCAAAAGTTTCATGTCACCTGACCCATGTCATCTACAAATTACATTTGCTATAACCTCCCCTCTTTAGGTTTTTTTTTTTTTAATCAGGATAGAGAGATGTTTTAGATGTTAAAGGCTAGGCTTACAACTAAGACGTCAGATAATTGTGTTATTTATTTATTTGGTGTGTGTATGGTGTTTGTGGGAGTGACACAGAACACACGTGAAGGCCTGAAAAGACAACTTGAAGGCATTGACTCTCCTTCCATGGTGTGGATCTGAGATTGTTGTCAGGCTTAGCAGCACCTGCTTCTACCTGCTGAGCTGTTCCCCTAGCCTGCCTTCCCCCTGTGCATGAGGGCTTTAACAAAGGCATTCCTGTCAGGAGAAACACTCATAGACATATTTTAACGAAGGTAAAGGCATACAGTTTACCCTATTCCTGAGAGTAAATTACCACAGCCTTATATGTATTTGCCTTAAATCTGCAATCTCTTAATAATTCCAGGGAGGTTTGAGGCCACCACTTCCATAACACTTGCACTCTTACAGAAAACAAAACCGAGAAACCGCAATCAGCTCGGCAGCCAGTCTTCTCATTATAGGAGGTGTGCCATCTCTATCATGAGTTCACGGGGACACCACTGAGGACATGTCACCTGCAGGCCAGCTGTTCACAGTACAGCAGGGTTCTTGGGAAACCACCGAGAAAGAGGCAGGATGGTAAACTAAAGCCAGTCAGGCCTGCACATTAGAAGCCTGGCCTCAAACCCTTAACCTCCTACGCTCACCTCCAAAGATGAAAAGAAAGGAAATGTTCACCTTCTTCCTCATCAGGCACTGCCAGCCACTGGATCAGGGCGAAGAGCAGGAGGATCACCAGGCAAGCCATGCCAATCCCTCGGAAGGTTGCAGCAGCCCCTTGAAAATAAGCAGAGCAGGTCAAATGGTTATTCCCAGAACTACAGAAACCTCCCGCCTTACACAGTCTAACACGGGGCAAAGGAAGCACAAGTTTGCTGAACAGAGTCAGTGCCCTTTTCTTAGCTGCCTGTATTGGGAGACTGAAGTACTGGTTCTGCTCGGCGAAGGACTGTCTCAGTCACAAGGACTGTCTCAGTCACGTCCATCCCTACACGATACTCAGTGCTGTCTTCATGATGCCTCTCTACCAGCTTGTTAAGGAACAGTGCTGTTCATCTGCAG
>NC_141542.1:62457500-62562500 GCF_021556685.1 Rattus norvegicus | reverse complement strand
CTAAAGCTGTCTTTTGTGACTAGATTTCTTGGCTTAAATCTCCTAGACCATTGTGAAAACTTCAACCTGTTTAGTTTTCTAAGCCAAGGATATTTGCAAGGCAGGTAATAGTGTCCTGGTGATGGCTCAGATGTGTAGAATTCCAGCTCACGTTTTTGGTTATTAGGGTGAAGGTCAGCATGTAACGAACATGCACATTGTCCTACATGCAGCATCAGGGTTGTGTTACCCTGATGACTGCCAAGAGCCAAGAGTCTAGCCCATGCAATCTGTACTAAAACACTAACTTGAATGTTTTTTTTTAATGGGATTTTTTTAAATTTACATTTCAAATGTTATCAACTTTCTCAGTTTCCTGTCCATAAACCCCCAATCCCACCCTACCCCCTTCTTCTATAAAGGTGTTCCTCCACCCATCTAACTACCCCTTCCCAGCTCCCCGACTTGACATTCCCTTACACTGGGGTATGGGGCCTTGGCAGGAAAAAGGGCTTCTCCTATCTGTGGTGCCCAACAAGGCTGTCCTCTGCTACATATGCAGCTAGAGCCATGGGTTTGTCCTACTCCTTACTTAGTGGTTTACTCCCTGGGAGCTCTGGTTGGTTGGTATCGCTGTTCTTATGGGGTTGTAAATCTCTTCAGCTCCTTCAATTCTTTCTCTAACTCCTCCAATGGGGTCACTGTTCTCAGTTAAATGGTTGACTGCCAGAATTCGCCTCTGTGTTTGTCATGCCCTGGCAGAACCTCTCAGGAGACAGTTATATCAGGTTCCTGTCAGCATGCTCTTCTTAGTATCAGCTATATTGTCTGGTTCTGGTGGCTATATGTGTATGGGCTGGATTCCTAGGTAGGACAGTTTTTTTTTTTTGTGATTGGGGTACATCATTCAGGATGATAATTTCTACTTCCATCCATTTGCTTAGGAATTTCATGAAGTCATTGCTTTTAATAGCTGAGTAGTACTTCATTGTGTAGATGTACCACATTTTCTGTATCCATTCCTCTGTTGAGGGACATCTGGGATCTTTCCAGCTTCTGGCCATTATAAATAAGGCTGCTATGAACATAGTGGAGCATGTGTCCTTGTTACATGTTGGAGCATCTTTTGTCTGTATGCCAAGGAGTGGTATAGCTGGGTCCTCAAGTAATACTATGTCCAATTTATCTGAGGAACTTCCAGACTGATTTCCAGAGTGGTTGTACCAGCTTGCAATCCCACCAAAAAGGGAGGAGTGTTCCTCTTTCTCCACATCCTTGCTAGCATCTGTTGTCACCTGAGTTTTTATCTTAGCCAATCTGACTGGTATGAGGTGAATGTGGTTGTTAAGGGGAGGTCAACAGAAAGATTAAATTGTGCTCAGGTTGACAAACACTGAGTGACAGCTTCTTAAATTCTGTTTCTCAGACTAAAGTAATGATGTACAGCATACTCTTATGGCAATATGTCCAAGAAGAAACAAAAGACTGCCTGTTGATTTTTTATTATAATGACTAATTGGGAAGAAATCCATAGCTAAAGTAAGATTATTTTGGGACAATCAGCTGGGTTATTATTTCCCAATTTCTCAAAATAGGATGAAACCTTGATGGACCCTTCAAAGAAACATATAGATTTTGAGGGAGAAATAGGAGGGGGTGTAACTGAAGGAATTTCACTGAAATTTACACTAAGTCAAACATGGTAATTTTATATCTTCACTTTTTCAGTACAGAAATACCAGCACAAAGTACAGCCAGACAGCCAATTGGGACAGCATGACACATCACTGGAAAAAATGACTGGCTAGGATACAGTTACAAGAAAAGTAAGATCATTGTTGAATCCACGTCAGCATACCCTGCTCAAATTATATCTGATTCTCTAGACACTTCTTTTGGAAGATTCCCCAAAACAAAAGCAGAGCAATTACATAAATGGTTTTCCAGGCCAACCTTGCTGATTTAGTGTGCTGTAAGTTGCTTGCAATGTTTCTCCAAGTAGAGGATCCAGGAAAATTCCTAGTGATTGTTGATTCTGGACTCTCATCAAATCATTAATGACTGTAGTCACCCTAATAAGCAACATTATTACCAGCTGTTATTAAAAAATAGGGTGCTATGTGAAACAGAGGGATCAACTGTAACAATTACAGCCGTTCAGTCTCCAGTGCCATATACACCCACCGCTGTGTTGGGTTTCTTTGTTACTATCCCTAGCACTGCACTGGTGTAGTTAACTTTTCTTCTCTTTGGCTAAAAAGATTAGAGATAGCATTTCTCACTTTCTTTTTTTAGCTAACACCCTAGAACTTGGAGGAAATGTTCGAGGCAAAAGATTTTCAATATTTTAAACATAGGCGACTATAAAGATATGGACCAAACACAGAACATTGCCAAGGTATGGGCAACCCACATTCCAACATGTCCTTCTTTGGTTTCTTTCATTCATTTATTATGACAGTTGACCTGGTGGCTCACAACCGGTGTTTTATTTTGCTTGCAAGGTTGTACACACAATAGGATAGCGTTTTCTGGTAACTGTTTCCTCTCTTGTATAACAAATGACTGATGGGGTAACAGATGGAGCTGAGGACCAGTGACATGTTCAGATTCTAGTTAATATTCATGGCTCATTTTTTAAACTTGAAATCACTGTTTTCCTGGTTAACTTATGCAACAAATTTTAATTAAAGGTCTCCAACTCTCGGTATTAGGTATAGGTTTTATAAGAAAATTGTCACTAAAATAATACTATCCACTTTTAAGGTCATACACCATTTTCTTCATTATATAAACACAAAATAAAATCACTGCCAAGTGAAGGAAATACAAGGAAACTCGAAACATTTGCCAAAGGCATGTTTATTAACATTTTCCCAAAGCATATCTTACTTGAACTGCTTATTTTGGAACATTGCTCAAGAAAAATTGTTTTCTTAAAAACTTGTAAGAAAGTACTTGGCTAGTAAATGTTAATTTGAATAGATAAAAGCAAAGAGTTGGATTAAGTGAGGAAGAGGAAAAGTCTCCCACAAATAAACGTCTTGAAAATTGTTTTATAGCTTGAAACTTAAGTAGTGACATGTCACTTGTAGCTTTAACCACCTCATTATGCAGTCTGACATGTTAACGCCTGATGCTATTCCTGGCATGTAGGGTTCTTAGTCAAGATCTATGAGTTTGTCTATGTGTGTGTGTGTGTGTGTGTGTGTGTGTGTGTGTGTGTGTGAGAGAGAGAGAGAGAGAGAGAGAGAGAGAGAGAGAGAGAGAGAGAGAAAGAGCACACACATGGCACAGCATGTATGTAACAGCAAGAGGACAAAGAGGACAACCCTCAGGATTTAGTTTTGTTTTTCCACCACTGAATCCAGGAATTAAGTCCAGGACCTGTTCTGTGCAGCAAGTACCTTCACTCGCCGAGCCATTTTGACAGTCTATGAATGCCTGTTTAATGAACTATGAAATTGGTTACATGTTTTGACCTTCATAGTACAAAACAAACATTTGTTATAGAAAGTTAGGTAACACCAAAAATTGTAGGGCATAGGCCCTTTCTCAAAGAAAAATAAAACAATAACGGCAAAATAAACCTCAAGATCATTTCCATAATTTAAGATTAGTTTTTATATTTTTAATGACACATAAGTGTGATTGCCTATACATAGGTATGTGTACATGAGTGCAACTGCCCTATGAAGCCAGAAGTGTTGGGTTTCTTAGAGATGGTGTTACAGATGGTTTTGTTGTGAGCAACCTGATATGGGTGCCTGGAACAAAACTTAGAACTCCTGGAAGATCAGCAGGCACTCTTACCTTTTGCACCATATCTCCAGATCCATATAATTAAAAAAATAACAAACTACTCTTCATAGTAGGGTAGAAATAGAAATTCCATGCAGTAATTACTTTGTCCCAGTCTCATGCAAGTATGTGTAAGTGCATATATAAAGTATGGTTCACATGGGTTGTACTACATATGTTTTACATATATGTGTATACACATGCAACAAATAGACCCAACATACATACACATGCTTTTCACTGATTCTTCACTATAGCTCAGGAGCATGTAGGATTTATATACCTGTTTTACAGATGAGCAATTGCTTGTCCAAGACAGTGCTTGTCAGTAAATAGCAGAACCAGGAAGCAATTCCCAGAAAACTACTTCCAGAATACACGCTTTTCATATGCATGTTAAAATGACTCTTCAGTATAATAATTTTCAACATATTTTCACTGATATTGAGATCAGTTTTGTTTTCAGGTATGTATTTAATTAGAGATACTAGTCTATATTTTTCTTGTGATGCATGTAGGTAGGCCTCATTTTTTAATAACAAAATAACTTGTTGCTATTTCCAGTGAGTAAATGGGATAAATAACTTGTGAAACAACAAAGAAAAAGTGTGTATGATGCCTCCAGTCCTCTTGCATGTCTTAAGTGATTTTAAGAGAAATCTGGAAGCATAAGTACAAAGGCATCCTCATTTGAGGGATCTAGCCAAAGATGCATTGTTTCTGTTTCAATAATAAAAAAACAAAAGTAAGCAAAACAATACAGTAGAATACAGGACTTAAGAATGTCATAACTCTTAGGACAAAATGTGTGTAAATATATACTAGGCAGCAAACATCAGTGATCTAAAGAGAATTTCATTCTCTTAATTTGTGTTTCTTAATCTTCTTTGATTGTCTCTGAATCTGTCAGTACAAGCCAATTTTTATTACAGTTTGTGTTCAGCTTGTCTTAGCCAAGTAAAATCAGAAAGTGAAAAATTAGGTGTTCCCTACCCTCAGGGTTTGTTCATGCTGTAAACCATACAAAATGATCCCATCATGACAGTGAAGAAATGAACACATTTTCCAGAAAAACTTACATATGTGGCATGAAGCTGTCATTTCCCAAGGGATCATGGGTTTTTCTTTTCATCATAATTCCCTAAAAGTTTCAACATTTTTCAATGTGGCCATCCTTATAACGTTCTATATTTTTCATATCTTCACAACTAAGCTTAGTAAATAATTAACTCCTTTAAAGAAAAAATATGTCTTGTATTTGCATAGAAATATTTACTAAGTGTCCCAAAGTAACTGCAACATTTCAAAGAGGTGACCTTAGGGGGTACTGTCAATTATTGGCAGTTAAATAGATCAAGGCAGCTTATCAAAATTCCAAATTTTCTTTATTTATTTGTGTTTTACATTATAAATCTGCAATACATACCATATGCTCTGACTTTTATAAATCTCGACTTTCAAGGATACTTTTTTATATTGTCTTAAAATTAATTTCCAATAGTTTATATAAATGCTTCTTATATAAACACTGCTATATAACCTATAGTGCAAACAATTTTAATCAGTTATTTAGTTATACTACTTCATATATACTGTGCGCTTAAAATGAGAAATTCTATATTGTACAACTGTAAATTCTAAGTGAGTAAGTAAATGGAGCCTTATAAATGTGTTTTTAACCACAAAATAGGTTTTATATATATATATATATATATATATACATATATCTATATGCTATATTCTTTTATTTGTTACCAATTTCGTTCTGCTGAGATCATCATTTTTATTTTCTATTACATAGATTTGATTATTGGATAGGTTTAATTTTAAATAAGATACTTTAGAATGAAACAATTCTCATTTATGGCAAGTTAAACCTTTCTCCCATTGGAAGGGCTTACTAGAATAAGCTCAGAGAGAAGCAGAGCTCTTTTCTTTGCACTCCACTATAGTCTTTCTTATGCTACGGAAATCATATCAAAAGACGAAGGTTAGGAAAATGCCATTGGGCCACACTGCCAGACACAGAAGCTGGGTCTGACACTGTCTAATAGGAACCTACCTCGATGGGTTTTGTTGCTTTAACCTCAGAGAACTTGAGAAAAGAAATTTATGAAGGAATAAGATTTAGTGTTCTCACTGTTTTGGAAGATCTTTGTCTGTATTCAGCTACTGAAGAAGGCTATGTCTGTTCCATACATAGCAAGAAAGCAAAGAGGCAGCTACAGAACAGTGGACAGACAGGCTAGCTTAATTCTGAACTCATTCACACTCCATGACAACTCTTAAAGTCTCCTGCATATCTCAAAATCCCAGTGTTGAAAGGCAAGCACCAATATTATTTGGTTTGGTGGGGAGAAACACCAAAGCCGATTGAGGAACCAAAGTGTTACTTGCAAATTATTTTTTAACCTAAGTAATCCATAAGAGTCTTGAAAATAGTATAACTTTCATTTGTATAGAGGAAATTGAATGCACTAAAATTTCAGAGTGTAAATAATAGTTATTATTTATATATGTGCCATGCAGTCAGATAGATTCATATTTTGAGGGCTAAGTAAAATCACTCAGCTCAGTTCCTCAAACATCAGAGTTGATGATAGTGGATTTGGGCAGTTGGTTATAAATTTTTAAATTCACCTTTAAAAGAGATTCTTTTGTAATGAGGTGATATAGACACAAGTTTTACTAACATTCCTGTAGAATACAGAATAAGAAACCTCATGGAGATATGAACAAATTTGTAGATGATGATAAACCAAAAACAGTAAAGTTGTATATAAAGTGTAATATTGGTAGGAAAATTTGATCATATAAGATGAACGCAAAGAAAATATAGTGTCTCCTTAGTTGATATGAAAAGAAAGGAGTGGGTAGATTTTAGCTTATCCCAACATGTAATTGTTGGCAATTATTGGCTTCTGCCTTTCTTCAGATCTTTTTTTTTGCCTTCTTTTTATTTAATCTTTTTTTTACACTCCAGATTTTCTTGTTTTTTTATTGGATATTTTTAAATTTACATTTCAAATGTTATTCCCTTCCCCCCCACCACCACCAATCCCTTCCTGCCTTAACACCCTGCCATTCCCTTACAATGTGGGGTCCAGCCTTGACAGGACCAAGGGCTTCTCCTCCCTTTGGTGCCCAACAAGGCCATCCTCTGCTACATATGCAGCTGGAGTGATGGTTCTATCTATGTGTACTCTTTTGATGGTTCCTAAATATGATTGCTGAGAGCTTCTTCTGTGTTCATTCTGGTAACAGGAAGAGGTATTAAACTGACATACAGTTCCATAACATAATCCACAGAATGATTTAGAGGGCTACCAAATAGTTTCAAATGAGAATGATAGATGCTACAGTGTAGAGGAGTTATTGACATGTGTAAAATGACAGCTCTGTTAAAATGATACATATCCTGGGTTCGGTCCCCAGCTCCGAAAAAAAGAACCAAAAAAAAAAAAAAGATACATATCATCTAGGGAAAATGTTGTCTAAGGTAACACCTCATACTTTCTACCAGTGATGGACAAAGAGACTCATATAGTTATATATACAGCACAACCCTTATCACCTCTATAATCATCTTGCTAATTTTTGTCATCTATGCTATATGGAAAATTAAAATATGGTGCTGTTCTTAAGTTCTTCATCCATCCATCGGCACCTTTCTGAGTATGTAGTTGTTCAATGAAAGTTTTTGAGAGACTTCATGGTACATTTCTCTTACCAAATATATATACGTATATATTTATATATAAAATAATATATTAATATATAATTATATATCATATAAGAGCATATGTGTTATATATAAGTATATATAATACCTACATATGATATTTATATTACCTTATATAATATAAATATTAAATACTAAAATTATGTTCATGTAAGGCAGATGGCAGTTTTCTATGGGATAGAGTAGAAGAGGTAAAAATTAAGAGCAAATGAAAAGCACTGTAGTTTTACTTTGTTATTGTTTTTCATAATCCAACATCTTTAACACTTTAAGAATTGGAAAAAGTTATAAAAGCTCTTGTCTCTTAGCAGCCTTCATGTTATGGTCTCATCAATAATGTTTAAGTAAAGACAAAATGTTAAAGACAAACGGTCCATATGAGAAAGATTTCTAAGTTTCCTTGTGTGGTGATTTGTGACAGAAACAATCAACACACTAGTAGGATGACTGAATTCTTGAAGAGTATGAAATCCATAATATTTATATTTTTGTATCTATAGGTGTCTGTATTTAACTTATGGGATCAATAACCACAAATAATCAACTGGAAAAAATTAAAAATATATTGGAATAAAAGTTATGAGAACGTGGTCTCAGAATATAACATTTTGGTCTTGCTCTTGAAAATTCCTCCTTTTCCCTTTGTACTCTAACTTTATCCCAAGTATTGTAGGGTTGACACACAGTATCAGAGCCCCACACGGTCTCCCTGTCTCATGCTTCAATATTTCTATTTGACTCTTTTGAGTTAGGTCCTACCAGGCATCTTCTTGAAGAGTCTGACTTCTAAATAATCAGAAGTTTGCTTCAGAAAGGTTCTACATAATCAAGTTCTTCAAATTTTTAAAAGAATGTGTAGCTTCCAAGTTCTTTTTCATATTTTAGTCCAAAGCTATTATTTCATTATTCAACTCTTCCTTATCTGACGTGTCTGTTTTGGATTGACTTACTTCAGTAAATCTTTTGTTAAGTTTTCTGGCACAATCAATGCTTTCCTCCACAGTACATTGATAGAAACTTAAACATATTTCCTCCTTACATCTTCTTTCCACAGATTTTATGCCTTTCCCCATAAGCAGTGATCTGTTAGGAACCATGGCTCCAATGTTTGCATTTTTGAAATGCAGCTGCAAAAGTAGCATGAATTTAGTCATTCTTCTTACATCCATGAATGCAACTTCTTCGTATAGGTTTTATCAAGCTCTTTTCATTATAATTACCAAAAGGGGACATTTTCCAGCCTCTCTTTGGTATATTCAGATTGGCAGCATCAATAGTCTTTTGCTGTGGTGACGCTGGCAAATAAAATAAAAGTTATTGTATTTGATATTCCCCCATACAGTCACTTAGTAGTCCTCTCTTCTTGTCAAATCTTCATGCATGTGCTCAACAATAACACTAGCATAACATGTATGTAGAGGACCTAGGTCAGACCCAGACCAGCTCCCAAATTGTGTGCTCAGTCTCTGTGAGCCCCTATGAGCCTAGATTATTTGATTCTGTGGGTTTCCTTTGGTGTTCGTGACTCCTCCAGTCCCCACAGGCATTCCTTCCCATTTTCTGCAGGATTCTCGGAGCCTTTCCTAATGTTTGACTTTGGGTATCTGCATCTGTTTACATCAGCTGCCTGATGAAGCCTCCACAGAACATGTTTATAGGCTAATTGGTACTTATCTTTCTTTGGCAGATGCTTTTACCCATTTGGTTATGACAAAAAGAAAATAGGGTTAGACAAGAAAGAAGACATTTTTATTGAGTAATTGCCTTTCCATTTGTGTTTCCTCTAGTCTGATCTTAATATTTATAGTCATGTGAATATGTGGTGTGTGTCCGAGAGAGAGAGAGAGAGAGAGAGAGAGAGAGAGAGAGAGAGAGAGAGAGAGAGAACGTGCACACATGAGCACATACTTACCCATTTAGACATGTAGAGGTTGATGCCAGGATGCCTTCCTTATTGACTTCTCCACTACAGTTTGACAGAGAGTCTCTCAATACCTTTAGCTTCTCATTCCAGCTAATCAGTGAACTGTTGATATCTACTCATCTTCATCCTACTGCCCAAGAGCTGTGGTGAGAGACATTTGCTACTGTGTTTGGCATTTATACAGGTGCTGGGAATCTGGACCCAGATCCTTATGTTTGTACAGCAAGTATTTAACCATTAATATATCCCTAACCGTGTTTCTAGCAAAATTTCCAACAGTGCATCAGAATTTCTTGCTATCACCACAATGTAATTTATAATACATTAATCAACCACTTTCCATCCTGAACATTTTACATAATTTTGGATTGACAAAGTACCTCAGAGGCAACAAATGTTATATTGTAAATAGTTGATGTTTTGTATTGTTTAGGAGTTAAATGACAAAAAAATCTATGTATCTCTAATATATATGTAATTTTTATAAATATATTTGATCCATAAATTGATATGCTGATAAAAATCTACAAATAAAGAGGGTCAGTGTTATGAAGAGTTATCAAATATAACAGGAATGGTAAGAATGAATAGTTGTAGGATTACAAAGTTAAGTTTTGTAAGGGAACACCAAGCCTACATTGCCCCTAATTTCCACATTATCTTATCTTTGCATTGTCAGTTGAAAATAAAAAGACATCTAAAGCACAGCTGAAAACATTTGAATAGTTATTTTATGTCACTCGGGTAGTAAAACAAATACTCTACAGTCAGGAGCAGATACCACCAAAGTATCTGTTAAGTACCAGATGTGTCTGTTCCTTCTGCAGTCAGATAAAGCCTAATCTTTGTGAAAACATGCAGATCATTGGTTCAGTAAACTTATCGTCTTCGAAGGCAAGGGAAACAGTTTCTGAGTAAGCCGGCAGCTCAGGCTCTTGAACAGAACAGCCCCTCCAGTCATTAGTTTTGTCTTATTTGAATGTTCTAAATTTTCGTGAACTTCTCCCCAAAGCTTTGAGGTAACTGATTCTTGAAACATTCCGGAGTTTCCGAACAACTCCAAAACTAATCTGTCTTAATTTCCCTCGTATCCCTCACAACTGTAATCTTTTTATTGTGTTCTGTTAAGGAAATATTTTCAATTGTTAATCTGTGTGGACTAAACATGGACAAGGAATAGGGCAGTGCCAAGCAGTTAGAACCTGATAGGTTTTTGTGTTTTGGGCCATGTAGGTCTTTTCTTCGTCTACTTATTTCAGAATTGCAGCAATCTTTGTGAAATGCTTTTGGAATTCATTTAAGGAAGGGTGGATCTAGCTTAAGCTGGAGGATCTGCTGCCAAGACCATGTGCATAAGTTTTCTTTGCCAAATTATGCTTCCCATCTAACAGAACTCTGCAAAGGGTTTGGAATACATCTATGTTTCAAGCCTGCCACGTGTTACAATTCTCCTCAGACCATGAGCTAATGCACCAGGATAGTAGACCATCTGGTATTATTAGAGAATTAACTTGATCTTCACGCTTACAATAAATGTGCTGATGTGGTCCTTCCACATATTAACAACGAGAATTTTCTCTCTCTCCTGCCATATTGTTAAACCTAAATGGACATTTCAAAGACAAGGCAAACAAGAAATAGCTATAACCAAAACACATTTTAAAATGAAGAAAAGGAGTTTACAGAGAAGCATGCTAGTCCTTTCTGGTCCTACTGAACTTTCCGTTGTTTTATTTGTCTGATATCTTCAGTCACTTGGTGTAATGCTTCCCCTTGTTCTACTTGCCTTAGAAGTCTTATTGGGACAACTATTTCCTAATGAAATACAGGAATAAAATTTGAACGGATAAATTTACATCACAAAAATCAATCCAAGAAAGTGAGAGTCAAACTTCATCACCACTATCTTTAATATAATCCTAATGTCTGCTATGATTGCATATCACTTTACTAGTATATCTGTATTTAATCCCCTAATTGGATTATTTTCTTGTTATTTAAAGAAATGGGTTCTAGAAGTATAAAATAATTAAGATATACTACAAATAAATATGAGATGATAATACGGAAAAACATGAAGTTAACATGGCAAAACTTGGAAGAGAAATTGAGATTATGAGATGGAAAGAATTTGAGCATGTTCGTTGCAGTACAGAAGCTGAACAAAGGAAAGAGAGATGTAAAACAACAGAAATTTAGACAATTACCACTCATCTTATGTCCATAATGTATTACAACTGTATCTTGACTCATTCTTCAGTAACAAGTAATCTTGTGCCACGAATATACTTTTCAGAAAATTTCCCGTGAGGGATTAGAAAACAATTGTCAGTTAAATTTGTTTATTTTAACTTCTTATAATTAGTCACACACATTCTAGGAAAAATATGTACATTTTGCTTTCTTACTCTTCATTCAAATTAAAATGCTTTATTCAGCCATTAAAGTGTCCTGCAGCAGAGTGGTAAACAATGGATTCACTGAAAACTAAGCAAGGCAGCAGCGCCTTCCATTTCTCTCTGTTTACTCTTGTCTCCATCCTTCATCACCCGATGCTCCCTCCGTCTGTATCTGCAACCAGATTCTCTTTCTCACTCTCTGTTCCTTCTCCTCATCCTCCTCCCTCTCTCTCTCTCTCTCTCTCTCTCTCTCTGTCTCTCTCTCTCTGTCAATTTTTCTTCCTTTGCTCGTCCTTTTCTTCTTTCATCCTTTTCTGTTCCTTCCTTTTCTTTTATCCTTTCTTTTGTTGTTGTTGTTGTTGTTGTTGTTGTTGTTGTTGTTGTTGTGTACCATGGTTCCTGAAAGATGGTTGGGAAAGTCTTCCAATGTTCTTGGATCTGCACTTTGCTGCTCAGCAATCAGTGGTTTCTATAGGAGACTTCTTAGGCTTATGCTTTATTTTTGATGATAAAGATGGCCCATATAGGGGTGTATTTAGTCTCTGACTAGTATCTGTCACCTTTTCATAATTGAATCACACCAAGACGCAATCCTATTCACATGTGATCAGAGCTGCCACAGAATCAAACTTTCCTCGGAGTTCAGAAGATGGGAGTTCAGGTGGCAGAACGTGGGAGGACAGTGGGAGAGGTTGGTGTGAGAGTGGTGCTCCCTTGGGTTCTTTTGTATAGCTTTGATGTTGACAGTGTATAATATCTTAAGTATCTGAAAACCATCTATACAAATAGGAAAATGGGATTAAAGACCTGAAAGAGTACAGAAGGATTTTTTAATCCCCAAAATATTTCTCCAATGATAAATCAACTGAACAAGATGGAGGAAAATTGTCTTTTTGTGTTATTGAATAAATGGCTCCTAAATGCACTACGACTTTCAGACTCACAGTCCATTCAAAATAGAATGGAAGGACAGAAAACCATCAAAGTTAGAGTTCAGATCTTTAAACAATATTATTGAAGACATTGAAAATGAAATCTTATACAGGGAACAAATTTGATTTATGGATTCCCCCATTTGTTTGGTGTTTGAGTATATTGTCTGTATGTATATCTGTGCACCATGTATATATAGTGCCTGAGGATGCCAAAGAGGGTGGAAAATTCCCCAGTACTAGAGTTACGGATGATTGTGATTCAGTATGTGTGTCCTGGAAATCAAACCTGGCATTCTCCAGAAGAGCAGCCTGTGATATTAACCACTCTACTATCTTCCTAGTCTGGGGTGGGTGCTATTTATAAATCTCATGTCTGCTAAGGAATGCTCAAACTATGAGAGATAACTAACATCTCAATTTTAAAAAAATTCAAGTTTTAGAACAATTTGCCAAGTGATACTTAGTGATAGCCATAAGCATATGAAACAATGAAGGCTATTATTAGTCATTGGAGAAACATAAATACAAAAATTATTAGAAAATGAGGTGTAGCAATATTTTCTTCTCTGAAGGGATGCCCATCATACTAAACACTAAATAACTAAGAGTCTCAGGAGCCCACCAAAATTTCAAAAAACATTCACAAACCCCCCTTTTCCTCATGATCACATAAACAACAACTGCCTGCCCACTGAACGAAGGTGAGTCATGAAGAGGGCTACAGAATTGTGCTTTTCCAAGTGTTCAGCTTTGTTTTTTTCTTTTCTTTTCTTTTTTTTTTTTTTTTTTTTTTTTTTGGAGCTAGGGACCGAACCCAGGGCCTTGTGGTTGCTAGGCAAGCGCTCTACCGCTGAGCTAAATCCCCAACCCCCTTTTTTTTCAAAGATTTATTTATTTATTTATTTATTTAATGCATACGAGTACACTGTAGCTGTCTTCAGACACACCAGACCTCATTACAGATGGTTGTGAGCCACCATGTGGTTGCTGGGAATTGAACTCAGGACCTCTGGAAGAGCAGTCAGAGGTCTTAACCGCTGAGCCATCTCTCCAGCCCCCAAGTGTTCAGCTTTGTGAAGCAGACTTTTTGGTGATACAGTTGCTTTGTGACTTCTGTACACCTGTAACTCCCCACTTATGCCCCTGTGAGTTAAATCAAGAAAAATATTGATTATTCAAACTGAATATTTACAGAATCATTTCTTATATCTGTGATCAGTGTCCTACCTGAAAAGGCCTCACACAATAATTAAACACTTACTATGAAACATAAAATTTAAATGTTTTTAGTATGACTAGCCATTGAAATGTTCTCAGAGTATGAGTATGACTTGTTTGAAAATTTTTCTAATTTTATTTTTCTTGTCTTTTATTGGATATTTTCTTTATTTACATTAAAAATGTTATCCCCTTCCCAGTTTCCCTTTGGGGAACACCTGCATCCTATTTGCCAATCCACTGTCTCCATGAGTGTGCTGCCCCACATACCCACCCACCCCCTCCCAACTCCCCATGCTGACATTTCCTTACACTGGGGCATCCGACCTTCATAGGACCAAGGGCCTCTCCTCCCATTGATGCTTGACAAGGTCTATCCTCTGCTACATATGCAATTTGTAGTCATGGGTCACTCCATGTGAACTCTTTGGTTGGTGGTTTAGTCCCTGGGAGC
The DNA here is from genome assembly GCF_021556685.1 of Rattus norvegicus. Lineage (NCBI taxonomy): Eukaryota > Metazoa > Chordata > Mammalia > Rodentia > Muridae > Rattus > Rattus norvegicus. Next base: position 62,548,048 of record NC_141542.1, on the reverse strand, counting down.
TCTGGGGTGTCTGGTTGGTTGATATTGTTGTTCTTTCTATGGGGTTGTAAACCCCCTCAGCTACTTCAGGTCTTTATCTAACTTCTCCATTGGGGACCCTATTCTCAGTCCAATGGTTGGTTGTGAGCATTCTCTTCTATATTTGTCTGGCAGAGCCTCTCAGGAGACAGCTATATCAAGCTCCTGTCAGCCTACACCTTTTTGCATCCCCAATAGTGACTAGGATTTGTGACTGCATGTGGAGTGGATCCCGATGTGGGACAGTTTCTGGACGGCCTTGCCTTCAGTCTCTTGCCTTCAGTCATATGTTGTCTCCATGTTTCCTCCTGTGGGTATTTAATTCCCCTTTATAAGAAGTATTGAAGCAGCCACACTTTTGTCTTTATTCTTGACCTTCATGTGGTTTGTAAATTGTATCTTGGGAATTCCAAGCTTTCAGGCTAATATCCACTTATCGGTGAATATATATCATGTGTGTTCTTTTGTGATTGGGTTAACTCACTCAAGATATTATCTAGTTCCATCCATTTACCTAAGAATTTCATGAAGTCATTGTTCTTAATATCTGAGTATTATTCTATTGTGCAAATATACTACATTTTCTGTATCCATTCCTCTGTTGAAGGACATCTAGTTTCTTTCCATCTTCTAGCTATTATAGATAAGGCTGCTATGATCATAGTGGAGCATGTGTCCTTGTTATATATTGGAGCATCTTTTGGACATATGCCTCTGAGTATTACAGCTGGGTCCTCAGGTAATACTATGTCCAATTTTCTGAGGAAGCACAAGACTGGTTTCCAGAGTGTTGTACCAACTTGCAATCCCAGTAATAATGGAGGAGTGCTCCTCTTTTCCCCACATTCTAACCTGAGGTATTATCAGCCATTATGATTGGTGTGAGGTAGAATCTCAGGGTTGGTTTGATTTTCATTTCCCTGATGACTGAGGCTGTTGAACATTTCTTTAGGTGCTTCATAGCCATATATTCCTCAGTTAAGAATTATTTGTTTAGCTCTGTACCCCAATTTTTAATAGTGTTATTTGATTCTCAAAAGTTGAACTTCTTGATTTCTTTGTATATATTGGGTATTAGCCCTCTATCAGATGTAGGCTTGGTAAAGATCTTTTCCAATCTGTTGGTTGCCTATTTGTCCTATTGACAGTGTCCTTTGCCTTATATAAGCTTTGCAATTTTTTGAGGTCTCATTTGCAGATTCTTGATTGAGAGAATAAGCCATTTGTGTTCTGTTCAGGAAAATTTCCCCAATGCCTTTGTGTTTGAGGCTCTTCCCCAATTTTTCTTCTATTTGTTTGAGTGTATCTAGTTTTATGTGGAGGTCCTTGATCCACTTGGACTTAAGCTTTGTACAGGGCAATAAGAATGGATTGATTTGCATTCTTCTACATGCTGACATCCAGTAGAACAAGTACCATTTGTTGAAAATGCTATCTATTTTTCATTGGATGATTTTAGCTCCTTTGTCAAAGATCAAGTGACCAAAGGTATCTGGGTTTATTTTTGTGTCTTTAATTCTATTCCATTTATCTTTTTCCCCCTGATTTTGTTATTTGAATACTGTCTCTCTGCTCTCTGATTAGTCTGGCTAAAGGTTTATCTAATTTGTTGATTTTTCTCAGGGAACTAGCTCCTGGTTTTGTTGGTTCTATAGTTCTTTTTGTTTCTACTTGGTTGATTTCAGCACTGAGTTTATTTCCTGCTGTCTATTCCTCTTGAGTGTAATTTCTTCCTTTTGTTCTACAACATTCAGATGTGCTTTTAAGCTGCTAATATATGTTCTCTTGAGTTTTTTTATGGAACCCTTCAGAGCTATGAGTTGTCCTATTAGCACTGCTTTCATTTTGTCTCATAAATTTTGGTATGCTGTATCTTTATTTTCTTTAAATTCTCAAATGTCTTTGATTTTTTCTGTATTTTTTCCTTTAGCAAGCACTTTGCCCTTTAGCAGTGTTTCTCTTATGATTGGGGCTGCCTAGTATTTGGGGCATAAATGTTCAGAATTTAGAATTCATCTTGGTTGTTTTTTCCTTTGATGAGTAAATAAAGCCCCTCCTCATCTTTTTTGATATCTTTTGGTTGAATGTTAATTTTATTCCTAATTAAGATGGTTACTCCAGTTTGTATCTTGGGACCATTAGCTTGGAAAATTGTTTTTTAGCCTTTTATTCTGTAGTAGTGTCTGTGTTTGTCACTAAGGTGTGTTTCCTGTATTCAGCAAAATGCTGGGTCTTGTTTGTGTATTCAGTATGTATGTCTTTTATTGGGGAATTGAGTCCATTGATGTTAAGAGATATTAAGGATCAGTGATTCTTGCTTCCTGTAATTTCTGTTGCTAGAGGTGGATTATATTTGTGTGGCCATCTTTTTTTAGTTTTCTTGAAAGATGATTAATTTCTGGCTACTTCTTGGCTGTAGTTTCCGACCTTGCGTTGGAGTTTTCAATCTAATATTCTTCATAGATATTTGTAGGCTGGATTTGTGGAATGATATTGTATAAATTTGGTTTTGTCATGGAATATCTTGGTTTCTCCATCTATGGTAATTGAGAGTTTTCCTGGGTATAATGGCCTGGGCTGGAATTTGTATTGTCTTTGGCATCTGCCATCTTTTGTTTTCATAGCCTCTGTTGAGAAATGTGGTATAATTCTAATAGGTCTGTCTTTAAATATTACTTGACCTTTTTCCTTTACTGCTTTTACTATTATTTCTTTGTTTTTTTGGATTTGGTTTTTTGATTATTATGTTATTGGAGTAATTCCTTTTCTGGTCCAATCTATTTGGATTTCTGTAGGCTTCTAATATGTTCACTGGCATCTTTTTCTTTAAGTTAGGAAAGCTTTCTTCTAAAACTTGGTTGAAGATTTTTATTGGCTCTTTAAGTTGGGAATTTTTGCTCTTTTCTATACATATTATCCTTAGGTTTGATCTTCTCATTGTATTCTCGATCTCCTGGATGTTTTGGTTTAGATTTTTTTTCATTTTGCATTTTCTTTGACATTTGTTTTAATGTTTTCTATGGTATCTTCTCCCTCTAAGAGTCTTTCTTTTATTTCTTCTATTCTGTTAGTGATTCTTACATCTTTGACACTTGCTCTCTTTCCTAGGTTTTCCAGGGTTGTCCCGCTTTGTGATTTCTTTATTGTTTCTACTTCCATTTTTAAATCTTGGATGGTTTTGTTAAATCCCTTCACCTGTTTGGTTGTGTTTTTCTGTAATTCTTTAATGGATTTTTGTATTTCCTCTTTAAGGGCTTCTGTTTTCCATGTTGTCCTGTATTTCTTTAAGGGAGTTGCTTATGTGCTTCTTAAAGTCCTCTATCATCATCATAAAAGTGACTTTAAGTCCAAATTTTGCTTTTCCAGGGTGTTGGGATATCCAGTATTGTTTTGATGGGAGAACTGGGATCTGATGGTGCTGAGTACTCTTGGTTTTTGTTGCTTAGGTTCCTGCACTTGCCTCTCACCATTTGGTTATCTCTGGTGTTATTTGGTCTTGCTGTCTCTGACTTGAGCTTGTCCCTTTTGTGAGTCTCTGAACCTTTGGTCTTAGTTGTGTCAGCATTCTTGGAAGACCAGCTCTCTCTGGGTGGAATTTGTGTATAGAGAATTTGGAATTTGGGTGTCACAGAGTTAGCTTTTTGGCTTTGTTGGAGACTTGAAGGATCCTGTCCCAGGCTTCTCCATGGTTCTTGTACCCTATGTGCTCCTGGAGAGTTTCTCTTTGGATTATTATAGCAGCAAAATTGGTAGTCTTAACTGTGAGCTTAGGAGTGACAGCATTCCTGGGAGACCAGCTCTCTCCATGCACAATCTGTCTATGAGTGACTCTGGCAGAGCCTTAACTCTGGGGCAAAGATGGGACTGAAAACTAGATTTTAAAATTATATTTTATATGTTAGGGCAATATAGGCCCAAAGCTTTTGGGAGTAACTAACCAGTGTCTGACTTAACTTAATGCCCCCTTCATCAGATGCAACCCTTATCAAACACTGCATGGGTGATCAGAATGCAGAAACTAGATTTTGTTGTGAAAACAACAAAAAGATCCTAGAGTCCACATATATCTAGGAAAAACAGGAATGTTAACTTGTTTTTTCATCATGCAATCTGGGAATTGGATGTACATAACAGTCAGATGATCTGCATTATCTGTTGGGTAAGGCTATATCAAGCTCCTACAACCAGCACTGGAGACTCCTAATATTCTAAATGACCCTTACATTATCTGTATAGCTAGAAGGTCCCCTAACCTCCCACAATCAAGACCAGAGAGTCTAATAGTACCAAATGAATTCTGTGCTATCAGTATGACTGAAATCACGGCAGGTTTTTTTTTCTGGCCCTTAACCTAGTACAGGTAGTATATCTCTGGCATCCATCTTCCTTAAAAAATGCTATGTACCCTGAGTTGAGTACTATTGTTGAGCCTTCTTGTGAGCCAGAGGCTTATTATACCAGGAAACTTTTCATCAGCCTCTAGAAGTTTTTATCTAGATTTACAACATCAATCTGAACTAAGTTTTCAATCTTATATCTTCGAGGTCCATTTCACTGTCTGACACCTACAGAAAAATCTTTCTACATACCTCAGCGATCTTGGGTAAAACAAAAACTGCTGTTCAAGAAAAAAAGCTGTGATAATATAGCTCCTAATTATATTTTGCTATACTCACAGAGATATGCCTTATTCAGGCATGATCAGAAAACTTTCTTCTAGCAGCAGCAGATTGGAACAAATACAGAGACCCACAGCCAGATATTACAGAAAGAGAGAGAAAGAGAGAGAGAGAGAGAGAGAGAGAGAGAGAGAGAGAGAGAGAGAGAGAGAGAGATATCTTGGAACAAACATCGCTAGATGGGATATTTTCATCAGAATTCCTCCCCTCAGAGCTCAGGAAAACCCATGGATGAAAAGGCAGAAGGAGTGTAAGAGTCAGAGAGGATTGAGGATCAGATAAAAGACCCTCTGAATCAACTGACCCACATTCATATGAACTCACAGAGGGTGTTCATACAAGTTTGCATCATGTTCAATGCATATATGTTACAGTTTTCAGTATAGTGTTTCTATGGGACTCCTGAGTATGCTGACTGTGTGAATATGTGGATCTCTGGTTTTTGTGCCTTCTCTTGGGCTCTTTTCTTTCTATTGGTTTGTATTTTTTAACTTTGATGTGATAGGTTTTGTTTTATCTTACTATATTTTATTTTGCTTTTTTTTTGCTATAACTCAGAAACCTATTTTTTTTAAATGAGAGACAAAAAGAGAGGGGATTGAGATGAAAGGGGATGTAGGGAGGAGTTAGGATGAGTAGATGGTGTAGAAACTGTAATCAAGATATATTGTATAGGAATATAATGTAAACAATATTTTGTATTATAATTAAGTTTTATTTTTCATTTTGATGTCACATAATATTCATTTAGCTGATATGTAAATAAAGAAAATTTCATGGACCCTATATAGGATAATCAATTAATTATATACAGACTTTATTTATTATTAAAATATCAAATCACTGACAGACATCTAAATTCAGTATAATGATGAAATTTGATTACCCTAGATATTATTTAGATTTTTGGTACTAAGTAAACTATAGTACTAAATAGTTTAGATTATTTTAATTAGTGATATGGATTTATCATACATGACTGTTAATAATAATCATTAATAATTGTGTTAGTGATACAAGATAAAATATAATTTGTCAACACTTTGTGAGTTTGATTTACAATCTATAAGTGTTTATCATTATGCTATGCTTTGCTGGCCTCTGTTAAGTTTCTGAGCTGATACTTCAGAAATGAGAGCTCTCAATACCTTAGCCAGGATCAAAGCCTAATTCTCCAAGGGATGTCCAGGAGTATTGTGGACCAAGGAGATGTGATCAATGACACAGACATCAAAAAAGGACTGTGTGTGTGAGACTGTATGTGGGATGGTATGTGTATGTGTGTGGGTGTGGGTAAGCGTGCACTTGCACGCCTATGCATATGAGCACAAGGGAGATTGCTCTGTAAGTTGAAGGTACTTACTTGATTAAAGTACAAACCAGTTTTGTTAAAAAAAAAAGAATGAATTAAAAAAACTAAGAATCCATTATTTTGTAACAATAAAACCATGAGGGAAATTTAGAATCTCAAAGGGATTACCTCTGCTCTATTGGAATATAATGTATCAAATTAAAACAGTATAATTTAGAGCAACTAAATGGAATGTGAAGACAGAACTACTTAAACAATATCAACCAACCAAATCCTCCCAAAGCTCCCAGAGACTAAACCTCCAACCAAAGAGTACACATGGAGGGACCCACGGCTCCACCGCATATGTAGCAGAGGATGGCCTTGCCTGGCATCAATAGGAGGAGAGGCCCTTGGTCCCCAGTGTAGAGGAATGCCAGAGTGTTGAGGTGGGAGTGGGTGGACAGAAAGGGGCACATCCTCACAGAAGCAGGGGGAGGGGGAATGGGAGAGATGGAAACCAGGAAAGGGGATAACATTTAAAATTGTAAATTCAGAAAATACCCAATAAAAAATAAAATAAATATAGAAAAAAACACACAAGCACATTCCTTTCCTACTTTGGATTCCTTAATGCACACCACTGACCTTATCTTAATGTTCACTTTATAGGTAGCACATGGAAGTCTTAACTATGTTTACAACATGCAAATTTAAAGTTCAGTTACAGCACTGTAAAAATTCAAATGAAATCCACTATTGAGTGGCGCTCTGTACCTAAAAAAGTGACATGTAAGTCCAGCAATTTGGGCAATTTTGATAATAAGTTTCCTGTTTTGTTTTGCATTTCACTTTTGCATCAAATCCAGTGTCTTACACATCCTAATCACACATTTGTCCACCAAAATTTACCTTACATTTAAATTTTCTTTGTCTTGTTCTTATATTTATTAACACATTGTTTATACATATCACCTATTGGGATTCATTGAGATTTTTCCAGCCATAAATACAGCATATATTCCTTACATCCTCTTCCCTCCCCTCAATTTCCTTCCCTCTTTTAAATCCCTCTTCTACAAGTTATTTATTTATTTGATTTTGTATTTACTACCTGATAATAGAAAATATACAGCATTTGTCTTTCTGTGTTTGGTTTTTCTCACTTAACACAATATCCAGTATTACACATTCTCATGAAAGAGACATGGCTTTATTCTTCTTTATGGCTGACTAATCCACCATTAGGTATATATGCTAAGAGCTTTTGGTCAGTGGAACTTGGGCTGACTCACTTCATCATTGTGTATAGCTTATAGTGGGCACAGACATTCAGATATCTCTTTTGAATATTGATTTTGTTTCCTTTAGATGTACCCAGGAACAGAATAGTTGGAGTGCATACTATTGCACTTGCATAGATTTTAATTTACATGATTTAAATTATTTTCAATGGAAATTTCAATTTTGATCCTGATAATTACAGAAAAATGTTGAGAATGCTAGTGGAGGGCTTACATTTTCCAAAGACAATATTGATGTTCTTAGGTCACAACTGTGAGTTACTATATTCCCCTTGATTATTTCCTTATTAATTCTAATAATACTATATTTTGTCAGAAATATTCTATTTCAGCTTCCTAAATAAAAAACAAAAATAGAGTTAAACTGATTTCTCTGAACATGTGAAATAATTTAATGTTCACACTTCATATCTTTCAGAGTAGGTATTCAGAGAATTTGACCAGCATACTCTAAGTGTAGGGAGTAAGTGGTAAATTAGAACCATAAGGGAGTTTGGCAATTATAAGGACATCTCATCTTAGAAGTATATACATTATTCTTTCACTAGATAGCTACTGAATGATGAATGAAAAGTTAAACGCTTAATGTGTACAGTAAACTAGTATAAGATCACAATTTATCCCTCTCCAATTCTGTTCTTTAGCCTTCAGAATGGATTATATGTTTTTGAAATAAAAATAATTGCATATTTTAAAATTATAGCTAACTTATTCTTATTATTTATTTTGCTTCAGCTTAGTCATTGTATGCTTATGGTATGACATATGGTAATATAGTAGACGCAAATGGGCTCACTTGGATGGGTAGATTTCCTTTTGAGATACTAAAAATTTAGAATTCAGGAGATACAATACATTTTTGATTTTGAGTGACTATGTGTGATATTTGTACTTTTAAAAGTTATTGAGGCATAAGCAAATGTAAGCAAACTAAAAATTTGATCCCTGAGATAAATTACATCAAATATAGAGAGAAGATACTAGACATATAGAAAATAAATTTCTATTGATTTCCAAAAACCAGAGAATTTCCTTATTATGGATAATTGTAACTAATAATTTCTTACTTTGGTAGAGATTTTTCTCTTAGTATTTAAAAAGGTCTATTATAGAAACAGAAAAAATAAATTATGAATACGTCATAAGCAAGTTAAGATGTGATTTTCTTCCCTTAGGCAGCATTATAGAAATGAGTATTTCCATGGATTTATTTGACTCTTTTTAAGCTGATTTATTTATTTCACTAAATCATTGGTGATTTTTCTTTTAAGCCTAAGAAATTAAGAAAATTCCCTAACATTTCCTATAACATGCATAAACATGCAAATTATTGCTTTGGATACAAAAGTGCAAATTTTAGGAGATTGATGAGTTCCTTCCCTGAAAAGCAGGTAAAACATATGCATTTTAATTCAGGTTTTTTTTTTAAGTGTTGTGTGTATACATATGTGTTTCTAAGGATTGAACCTAATTCCTTGCATATGCTAAGCAGACAATTAACCACTAAGGTATCTTCTCAACATTTTTCATTGTTTTAAATTTTGAGACGATATCTTGCCAATTTAGCTAGGTTGGACCTGAATTCACTCTGTAGCTGAAGCAGCCATTGTAATTGCAATTCTCCTGCTTTAGTGCTCTAAGTAGCTGAAATGATACATCTGTACCACCAAACACTGCTAAAATGTACTTTATTCCAACTATAAATATACAACCACGATGGAAATCAGTCTGGAGGTTCCTCAGAAAATTGGACACACTACTATCTGAGGACCCAGCTATACCACTACTGGACATATATCCAAAGATGCTCCAACATATAACACATGCTCCAATATGTTCATAGCAGCCTTATTTATAATAACCAGAAGATAGAAAGAACCCAGATGCCCTTCAATGGAGGAATGGATACAGGAAAGGTGGTACATTTACACATTGGAGAACTACTCAGCTATTAGAAACAATGACTTCATGAAATTCTTAGGCAAATGGATGGAACTAGAAAATATCACCCTGAGTGAGGTAACCCAGTCACAAAAGAACACACTCATTGTGTGCACTCACTGAGAAGTGGATATTATCCCAAAAGTTTGGAATCCCCAAGATACAATTCACAGACCACAAGAAGCTCAAGAAGAAGGACGACCAAAGTATGGAAACTTCAGTCCTTCTTAGAAGGGGGAACAAAATACTCACAGGAGGAGATATAGAGACAAAGTGTGGAGCAGAGACTGAAAGATGGGCCATTCAGAGACTGCCCCACCAGGGGATTAATCCCACATACAGTCACCAACCCAAACACTACTACAGATGCCAAGAATACATGCTGACAGGAGTCTGATAATAGCTGTCTCCTGAGAGACTCTGCCAGCGCCTGACAAATACAGAGGTGGATGCTTGCAACTAACCATTGGACTGAGAATGGGATCCTCAATGGAGGAATTAGAGAAAGGATTGAAGGAGCTGAAGGAGTATGCAACCTCATAGAAAGAACAACAATAGCAATCAATCACACACCCCAGTACTCCCAAGGACTAAAGCACCAACCAAAGAGTACAGAGGATCGCCTTGTTGGGCATCAATGAAAGAAGAGGCCCTTGGTCCTGTGAAGGCTCGATGCCCTAGTGTGTATTGGAGCACCCTCATAGATGCAGACTTGGGGATGGGATTGGGTTTAACTGGAGGGAAACTGGGAAAGGGAATAACATTTGAAATGTAAATAAATAAAATATCTAATAAAAGAAAAATGATGTTCACATAAATACAAAATTCTATAATACTGGTTATACAATTATGAAAACAATATTACATGTCTGAGTGTATTATAATGTAATAGAGACCTACTATGTGGATTTATTTCTATTGAACATGCATATATTTATTCTTATAGTCATAGTATATAATGCTTTTTATATTTAAATCTGTTTAAAGATAGATATTGACTACCTATAATTTATGGTATATAATATTGTTTTGATATATTATTCAATATTACTGATTAAGTCCCCTAATAAAAAGTGCTATTTTTGTGGTAGGAATATTTAATGTATACCACTTTATAATTTTTAGATACTGTTCACCATTACCATGTTGAAAATAAAGCCCTTAACATTGTTCCTACGAACAAACCAAACTTTTCTATCAATTGGCTAGCCTCTTCTTTGGAATCTCTATCCCCTGTATCTCACTTTGCTGTTTGTCTTGTTTTTTTATTAACATGTGAGATTAAACAACATAACTTTTAAATTCTTTATGTAGCTTATTTTTATTTCCTCGGTTTTTTCATACAAAATATTTGATCATGGATTTCCTCTACTTTAATTCCTCCTAGTTTTACCCTCTTCCTTCAGCAGCCAAATTCATGCTCTTTTTCATATTTGTTTTTCTCAAAAGCAAACAAATAAAAACCAGTTAAAAAATCAATAAGATAAATACTAAAAAAAATTTTAAACAATATCCCACAAATTAAACACAAAGTTCATTTCTGTATTTTATTTATTTATTTATTTATTTATTTATTTATTTATTTATTTATTTATTATTGGATATTTTCTATTTATATTTCAAATGTTATTCTCTGTCCTGGTTTCCCATCCATAGGCCCCCTATCCCATCCCACCTCCGCCTTCTTCTATGATGATATTCCCCTCCCAATGACCCACCTCTTCACACATTCCTGCTCTGATATTCCCCGACACTGGTTGGCTCATCCTTAGCAGGACCAAGGGGTTCTCCTCCCATTGGTGCCCAACAAGGACATCCTCTTCTTTATATTCAGCTGGATCCATGGATCTGTCCAGGTGTACTCTTTGGATGGTGGTTTAGTCCCATGGAGCTCTGGTTGGTTGGTATTGTTCTTCTTTGGGGGTTGCAAGCCCTTTCAGTTCCTTCAATGCTTTCTCTAACTCCTCCAATGGGGACCCCATTCTCAGTGAAATGGTTGGCTACTAGCATTTGCCTCTGTATTTGTTATGCTCTGGCTTAGCCTCTCAGGAGACAGCTTTATCAGGTTCCTGTCAGCATGCACTTCTTGGCATTATCAATATTGTCTGGGTTTAGTGGCTCTATGTGTATGGGCCAGAACTGCAGATGGGGAAGGCTTTGAATGGCCATTCCTTCAGTCTCTGTTCCAAACTTTGTCCCCATATCTCCTCCTATGAATATTTTTATTCCCACTTTAAAGAAAGACGGAAGCGTCTGCACTTTGGTTGTCTTTCTTGAGCGTCATGTGGTCTGTGGATTATGTCATGGGTAATTTGAGCTTTTGGGTTAATATCCACTTACCAGTAACTGTATACAATGTGTGTTGGTTTTTTTTTTGTTTGTTTGTTTGTTTTTGTGATTGGGTCACCTCACTCAAAATGACACTTTCTAGTTCTATGCATTTGCCTATGAATTTCATGAAATTATTGTTTTTGATGTCTGAGTAGCACATCATTGTGTGAATATACCACATTTTCTGAATCCCTTCGTCTTTTGAAGGACATCTGGGTTCTTTCCAGCTTCTGGCCATTATAAATAAGGCTGCTATGAACATAATGGAGCATGTGTCCTTGTTGTACATTGGAGCATCATTTGGATGACTCATGGAACCTGCCCTGCACTGTGGTTGAGATACCGAGAAATATGTAGTTAAATCAGACTGCTGAATACAACAGTGTCACAGCTTATCCTAGATGGTCCTGAATGAGTCAAAGCTCTTTGACCTCTCTAAATCAGCCAATAGAGGCATATTTGTCATAGAAATGATTGAATACTGGTACTGACTTTATTGCAATCAATACAAATACTGTCTTTGCTTTTTAGGAACGTATAAATCAATGCAAATATGACCTTGAATTTCTATATAACATGAATGAGTCTGCTGAAAGGCATTTTTACACAATAATCATAATATTCTCCAAATATTGGTCCAGATTAACCCGCTTCTCTTACATTGAATATTATGAACTAACAAAAAGTAAACAAAATGAAACATTTTGACATTATTTAAAACCTTTTAATTGCTTAAAAAATTAGGAACAACTATTTTTGTTGCTTTGTAGCTTTGATAAAAGGAAGTGCTGAGTTTTTATAAATATAAAACATCCTGCTACCTTCCAATGAAAAGAAATGCCTTCTCAAGCAAGTTTACTTTGCTAAGAACTTCTTACGATGCTTCTCTTGACAAATATAACACTATCATTACTAATTTAATACATTTATTGTCTATTGAAAACTATAGTATTTTCTTTTAGATTTTTTTCAAGTAAAGAATATTGTTCAGATTTTCAAATTTCTCTAATGCTGTAAAATACTAAGGGATTTATTTTTGAAGAGTGGGTATGTTATTGAAACATTGAAAAGCATCAATCAATGAAAACCATGCAGGTCCTTCCTGCACGGTTGTAACCATCACCAAAGGCAGTTTTAAAGTTTCTAGATTGAAATACATCATCTTCTCATTCTTTAAATCCAGACATCATGTTTGCTGCTGCCAGATTGTACTACTGTCTGGTTTTTACTCCACTTGAGACTTCATGTAGCACCTGTCATGTTATATAGGAATTGAATTTAGTATGTGTCATAAGGATATGACACAGAAAGTGTTGGGGGTATTGTTTAGCTTGAAAGGTTGACTACTGCTTACTTCAATATTTTTACTTATTAAGTATAATACATTTATACTTCTGCCTTTATTGGTTATATATTTTCACAACTGTGGATAAATTTGTATGTAGGTATGAAAGAAAATTAACAATTTAGGAACTCATTATGGGATTCATAGCCAACAATTACTTTCTTAACTGAATACAGTTTAAAAGCTTGTCACTCACCATCATGCAGCAAATTCCAAGTGGTTTAGGTAAAGGAAACCTTAATGTATTTTACAACCTTTCGTACAGGTTTAAAATTCAAGAACATTAGTGTGATATCACCTGATTTGGTGATTATGTTGAGTGCTTAAACCACTTGCCACTCCTGCCATCTTCTTACTATGGTTTTTGTAACATTGGCTTAAAAATGATTAATATTTCATTTCATTTTGTTGAATTAGAGTCACGTTGAATGATAGTCACATATGTATCTTCAACATTACCAATGCTAAGAAAACCTACTAGAAAGCAAAAGTTGGCTCTACAGCAATTGGAATCAGCATGAGAAGATACTAAATATGAGTTTCTAAAAAACAAATAAGCAAACAAAAACCCATATTTAAAGTCTCAGAGTTGGAGATTTAGGATACAGACAGTAGTAAAAATCAGTCACTTCTCCTTCGGCAACCACACATCTCCAGGGCAAAGAGACTATATAGACTTGATTTGATATTTCAAGTTTAATTTAGTGTTAAACCAGGCTTTTTATTCTTGAGTTTTACATAAGACACAAAAAGATGAAAATGTAAGAGCTAAATTTTCTTTGGGAATATTTCTGAAAGATTTTTCAGCCAGCAGAAGATAATTCAAGTTCAAAGTTAAAAAGAAAACTATAATAATCAAGTAACTGGCAATTATCCACAGGAAAGATTATTCATGAGTCAATAGAAATGCAAAAACTGGAGAGGATATGGGAAGCCATGGGTGGAAACTCACTGTCTACATTAAATAAAGTGGGTTTTGGCAGTGTTTTCAACTTGATGTTGAACTCTTTGTTCACTTTTGTCTTCCCAGACAGCCAATTTCACCAAAGGCAGTGACACAGGGGTGGGGATGGGGAATTTAGTTACAGCAATCCCCGTTTTACTTGCCAGCTCCCAGAGGAGGTCATTAGTGGTACAGCTGACTTTCATCACAGCCATGGAAAAAAGGACTCAGAGAGTGGTCTGACCCTGAAGACATATTCCTGAGAGAATAAAATGCTTCTCCATGGACAGTGCAACTGTTCCCTGAATACTTTGGGTTGACACATTTTAGGTTTGTAGGGTTTTTTTTATACTTTTAAAGTTATATTTATCAGAATCAATATGCAGTCCCTTTAATGCTGAGGTGACGCTGTACATGATGCTATGCATACATAGGTATTTACTAATTTGTTATTGGAAATTAGCATATTGAGCTTTTATGTTCTCATACTGAATATATTACGAATTATAGGTTATGGTGTGGTCTTAAGAATTCAATAAGAAAATGGTTGACAGGAAAACAGTGTTCTTGAGGACTGAAAAATGAGGAAGTAGTCTGTAAAGCAGCTGCTGTTATTTGTAGTAAACTACTAATGTTGTCCTTAACATTTAGTGAATATCCTCACTATAATAACTGGCACAGCCAGTGGTTACTTGATCTGAGGTTCTACACCATCATTTAAGTATAACAATTTCTACCAGCTGGAAACAGCATACATATTAATATACAACTTCTAAAATGGAGTTTATTCTGACACTTGTGTATCAGACGCATTAAAATATGGCTTTTGCACAGAAAGTACTCTAAAAGAACATACTATTGTGTATTTCATTTTCCTGATGCTATGCCATGTTACTGCATTTCAGTTGAAAACTACCATCTCAAAGGCATAACAACAGAGTATGTAATGAGAAAAATAAAAAGGGGTTTAAGAGAAAAACTAGTACAAAAGTATGATGGAATCCTGGTTTTAGAAATCTGAAGTTAATCATATTTTTTTTTATTTCCAACGTGGTTTTCTCCAAGATTTTCAAAACCAATTCTGCACACAATTTCTACTAACTGCAAGTGGTACCACCATATTTATATAACCCTCATCCCCAAGCATTGTGCTCCATGTTGGGTAAGTGATGTGCTTAGTGAGCTGTGACTGGAGAGGAATGATTGGAAATACTTCGATTCATTCAAATAAATGGGAGAATTCAGAAACCAAGTATGGCTAGGCTTCCTAACTCTAAATCTGTATATCCTTGAGTAAATATTTGAAATCTTGTGCCTTGAATCGACAAAGAAGCTAAGTTATTTTTGCCTCTGACTCTTTTATACATCATCTGGACTATTTTATCTATTTATAAAATTATTAGACTTATGTCTGACAAAATGTCCAATGTTATTTGTCTGGCACAATAATTATGGGAAATTTTCCTGTATTCCTATGTCCCACTTAATAAACTTCCTATATCTCACTAATTTAGCATAATAACTATCTTTAAGCTTGGGACTGGATACTGGAGTAGTTGTGGATCCCTATACAGAAGAGTTCAGCTTCAACAGTAGTAATAGTAGCAAGGTAATAATAAATGCAGAATTCCATATTCAGGTGATATCATATCTCTGCTCACATTTTTTTTTGACCAAAGAAAATCCCGTGCTAGGATTAAACATAAATAGGAAAATCTGGAAAGGGGAAAGCTATGAAATGGGTGAAAACATTAATGGTATCTACCAGAGTTTGCTCTGTGATAAAGTTTGGGGCTTAAGAGCCAAAACCTCTGATGCTGTCTGGATCTTCAGGTCTGAGTGTGGATTAGCTTTATCTGGAGAACTTGCATTGAGACTGAGCTGAAATGCACCACCTGTCTAACCAGCTGCACAAGGACAGATCATATGCAATGACAAGAAAGGAAAACAGTGAACAGTCTCATTCTAAAAGGGAAAGAAAAGAGGATTGCATGCTGACTATGAGTCAGAGTCTTCTAAAGCCCCATTGGGAAGGAATTATTAGGTTGTCTACCCAACAGCTGTGGAATGCTCTTCAGTTATACTCTGACCCTGTGCTTTGAAAAGAACTCAATTTTTGCGCCAACCTCTGGAAAATACTTCTTTTCAATATACTTTTTGCCACATCTTAAGTGAGTACAGGGAAACAATCAGTGCTCTCCTCTTAACCCATTTTCTGCTGACACATGGCTGGATATGGAGGATAAATGTAATGTCTAAAAAAACAGGCCAATATCTCCATTGGAAGTACTAGTCTCTCAAACGTTTCTATAAAATTATTATCAGATTCTAGTTAGAACCTTGGGCAAATAAACAGATTGGGAATGTTATTTACAAGAGTTCTCTTAACTACCAAGTTTTTGTGTTTCCATACTCATTTTTTTCTCTCCAAATTTTCTCTTCTTGATTTTCTGTTCTTTGAGAGTTTAGGTTGTTTGTAATGAGTCATTTGTTTAAACTTGCTGAGCCTGAGCAGAATTATTGATTTTAAACCTCTAATTTGCGTCATGCTCATAGGTACTTACAAGCTTTAGACAGTTTTGGTCTCACAAAGTATTCTTTATCTTATGTTTTATTATTTAGATTGAATAGGTAATTACTGAGTCCATTTTGTTTCTTTCATTTTGTGCTTTGGAGATTGTCAGTTTCCATAGGTATGTGGGTTTTCTGTTGTTTTTGTTATTATTTCAACCGTCTTTAGTCCACGATGATCTGATAGGTACCAGGAAATGCTGAGAAAAAAGTATATTCTTTTGTTTTAGGATGAAATGTTCTGTAGATATCTGTTAAATCTATTTGATTAAAAACCTCTATTAGTTTAACTGTATCTCTGTTTTCCTTATGTTTCCATGATCTGTCCATAAGTGAGAATGGGGTGTTGAAATCTCCCACTCTTATTGTGTGGGGTTCAATACGTATTTTGAGCTTTAGTTTAGTTTCTTTTATGAATGTGGGTGCCCATGCATTTGGGGTATAGATGTTCAGAACTGAGACTTTCTCTTGGTGGATTTTTCTGTTGATGAATATGAAGTGCCCTTCCTTATTTTGCTTGATTGCTTTTGGTTGAAACTCTTTATTATTGGATATTAGTATGGCAGCATCAGATGTTTGTCTAGCCATTTACCCTGAGCTAGTTGCTGTCTTTGTTATTGAGGTGTGTTTCTTGTATGCAGCAAAATGCTAGATCCTGTTTGAGTATCGAGTGTGTTAGCTTATGTCTTTTTATAGAACAATTGAGTCCAATTTTGATATATATTAAAGACAGATGATTGTTAGATCCTTTAGGTTTCTTGTTGTAGTTGGCATTATGTGCATGTGATTCTCTACTTTTGGCTTTCTTGTGAGATGATTAATATCTTGTTTCTTCTTTGGTGTAGGCACCCTCTTTGTGTTGGAGTTTTCCTTCTTGAATCTTCTGTTGTATTGGATTGGTAGATATATATTTTTTGAATTTTTTCTAATATTTTATTAATTACATAAAGTCTCAAAATTCCAATGGGCTTTTTAAAAAAGAATTTGACAAGTTGATTTTTAAAATCTATATAGAAATGGAAGTGATTCAGAATCCAAATTGGTATTGAAAAAGAATAAAGCAAGAGAATTTATGCTGTTTCTTTAATTTCAAAAGTTCATACTGAGAATCAGGGGACAAACAATAAATTCCAGAGATCATCAAGCTATCGGCTGTGATTTTCTAAGAGATCAACTTTCTGCAATCATTACTACCTTCCCTTCCATTACCTTTCTTTTCTTTTAAAAAATATATTGGCCATTTTATTATTTACAATTCAAAATTATCTCCCTTCCTAGTTTCCCCTCCAAAAACCCCTATCCCATCCCCTCATCCTACTTCTATGAGAGTGCCCTCTACCCACCCACCTACTCATACCTCACCACCCTAGCAATTACCCCTATGCTGGCACATTGAGCCTTCTCAGGACCAAGGGCCTCCCCTCCCATTGATACCAGATAAGGTCATCCTTTGCTATATATGCAGCTAGAGTTATGGGTGCCTTCATGTGTACTTTTTGGTTGGTGGTTCAGTCCCCGGGAGCTCTGGGGATTGGTTGATATTGTTGTTCTTTCTAGGAGGTTGCAAAACCCTTCAGTTCCTTCAGTCCATCCCCTAACTCCTCCACTGTGGTCCCCATGCTCAAAAAATATCAGATCCACATCACTCCTCTGACTCTGTCTGTCTGTCTGTCTTTGTCTAATACACATACTTTTTCTCTCACAAATATATGATATATATATATACATGTGTATATATATATATATCCAATTTTGAATTTCTAGGGATGATGTTATAGATATGGAATATATACACACATACCCATCCATCACAACTTACTTCAAAATGTTGGCCTACTATACACACCCAGAGAAAAACTGAGAATTCCAGATTCCTTTTATCCAAGGATACCAGCCAAAACCTGTTGTATGTGTTTATAAGTAGAAAACTGAATGGGTGCCTATATGTGCATGTACATAGATGCTATCCTGCAAGAGAGATGTGGGATGAAGAGGAGGATGACAAGAAGGAGCAGAGGATGAGGAGAAAGAAGAGGGAAGGGAGACAGGCAGAAATGGAGACAGGGATGTTTGTCAATTTTAGGAGCTCAGGTACTCAGATCTCCACCTTGTGCTTTCCTTGATCTCAGCTCCAACCTGGATGGACAGCATGGCTCTATATGTAGAGGGCACAGACACCTCTACAGGCAGTTGCTAGACACATACAACACATCCTTTGAGCAGTGGATCTAGAACTGTGAGAATGGGATTGAGCACAGAAGTGTCCCTGTGAGGTAGAATACAGAAGAACTGAGGAAACAGTACTTACTTCAGGCCCCTGAGGCTTGGTTTCCTCTCTCAGGGGTTGGCCTGAGCGTTCAGTTTGAACATAGGGAATAGCAAGTTGCTCATTGGTTAGATCCTCCAGGTGTTTTATCTGTCCTAAAGGCAGGAAACAGTAGGAACTTCCATACCTGAAGGCAGGACTGGTTGCTTTAAGGAAGCTATAAAACACAGCCTTAATTATCTTTAATTCTTTAAATGATTAGATATAACAGTATTTCTTCTTCTTTTGGTAATAAGCCAAAGAGAATGTGCAAAGTGTGTGTGTGTGTGGGTGTGCGTGTGGGTGTGTATGTGTGTTAGCATCTCCACCAGCTGTGTGCAAATATGGAGTTCTGAGAACAATGCTGTTCTTGTCGAAGCCTGGTAGCCTCTCAGGGTCACATCATAACCATGATGGCTACAGAGAGATGGCTTGGGGCATTTATTACATAATGCTTGGTCTAAAATATGAGGTTAGAAAATTAGTCAAAGCATCCTCATGTAGGCATCATGAGGCTCCATCATTCATATCAAAGTCAGTGGTTTTAGACAAATGATATAGTGTTCTATTATAGAAACATTGCGGTTTTTCCTGCTGGCTTCTCTACAGGTAACCCCTAGACCCAAAGCTTTTGTGCTTTCCTAGGGCTCCATGCTTTCTGCACTCTTGTGGAAATGGATGGCTCTGCTCCCTTGCTGTCATCTCTAACAGGAAAGTTCATTGTTCAGGCAATGTACCCATTTGAGAATAGATTTAGAACCTTTCCTCAGTTCCTAGTGCTTTCCAATTTTTGATTCTTTCCCTTGCAAAGCACTCAGGAAAATGTTTTCAGTCTAGAATGCCAGTCTAGAAATGTGAAGCCTTGACAACAAAAGGTCTTCTAAGTCACCTCACCCACTTAGCTTGTTCAATGTACACAGAGAAGCTTAACCATTGCTCTTAAGGCCTATTATGTAGAAAACTCAGGCAATGCATGAGTGTACTGGTTAGGGGCCTTGTATTTCCTTTTCTTCTACTTCCTGATCATATGCTGTCTCTAAAGCTACTCACAGGGCCCTAAAATCAGAACAAGAGATGATGTTACTCACAATACTCTATTTATTCTGCCTGGCTTTATTTCCAGTGAGTGCAGAAGTTTTTAAGCAACCCAATTGATCTTCTGGACTTTCTCTGTCATTGCCTCATAAACAGAACAAGAGTCTAGAATGACCCAGAAGTCATTGATAATATCCTAGTCATCCAGCAGCCGATACCTCATAAGCTCCCACGCCCTCCCTAGATTCTGTGCTGACTGCTCTGAGTATCCAGTCTCTTCCTGAAGACATTTGAAATTGTGAGTTGACAGCCATGTCTGTATTTGGATTGCATGAGAAAAAGTAACAAACCCAGTCTGATTTTAAACGATTGATATCAGTTAAAATAGTGTTCTCACAGAACACAAGTAGTATGTATTTAAACATTATTTTTCATTATGAAAAATATTTTTATTGTATAGGTTCTGTATATACATTTCAAATGTTATCCCTTTTCATGTTTTCCCCCTCTACCAGACCTCCCACTTCTATTATGATGTTCCCCTTCCTACATCAATGCGCTGGCATTCTGCTACACTGGGGAAATGAGCCTTCACAGGACCAAGAGCTTCCCCTCCTATTGATGCAATATAATGCCATCCTCTGCTACATATGCATCTGGAGCCAGGGGTTTCCCCCAAGTGTACACTTGGTAGGTGGTTTAGTCCCTGGGAGATCTGGATGGGAGATCTAGGGATCTGGATGGTTGATGTTCTTGTTCTTCCTGTGGGGTTGCAAAATCCCTTCAGTTCCTTCAGTCCTTTCTCTACCTCCTCTACAGTGGTTGCCATACTCAGTGTGATGGTTAGCTGCAAGCATCCTCTTCTATATCAGTAAGGCTCTGGCAAAGCCTCTCAGGAGACATCCATATGAGGCTCCTGCCAGCAAGCATTTCCTGGCATCAGCAATAGTGACTGGGTTTGGTAACTGCATATGGGAGGGATCCCTAGGTGGGGCAGTCTCTGGATGGCCCTACCTTCAGTCTCTGCTCCATTGTTTGTCCTCCATTGTATTTCCTCCTGTGAGTATTTTGTTCCTCCTTCTAAGAAGGACTGATGCAAAATCATTTTGGTTTTCTTGAGCTTCATGTGGTCTGTGAATTGTATCTTGCATATTCTGAGCTTGGGCTAATATCCACTTGTCAATAAGTATGTACCATGTGTGTTGTTTTTTGACTGGATTACCTCACTCAGGATGATATTTTCTAGTTCCATCCATTTGCCTATGAATTTCATGAAGTCATTGTTTTTGATAGCTGAGTAGTACTCCATTGTGTAAATGTACCACATTTTCTGTATCCATTCCTCTCCTGAAGGACATCTGGATTCTTTCCAGTTTCTGGCTATTATATATAAGGCTGCTATGAACATAGTGGAGCATGTGTATTTGTTATGTGTTGGAGCATATTTTGTTTATATGACCAGGAGTGGTATAGCTGGGTCCTCACTAGTATTGTGTCCAATTGGAGGAACTGAAAGAATAATTCCCAGAGTAGTTCTATGCCCTTGCAATCCCACCAGCAATTGGGGGAGTGTTCCTCGTTCTCTACAACCTGGCCAGCATCTGCTGTCATCTGAGAGTTTTATTTTAGCTATTGTGACTGATGTGAGGTGGAATCTCAGAGTTGTTTTGATTTGCATTTCCCTGATGAATGAGGATGTTGAACATTTCTTTAGGTGCTTCTCTGCCATATGAAATTATTCAGTTGAGAATTCATTATTTAGCTCTGTACCCCATTTAGTAGGTTTATTTGGTTCTCTGAAGTCTTAACTTCTTGAGTTCTTTATATATATATATTAGATATTAGCCCTCTGTCAGATGTAGGATTGGTAAAGATCTTTTACCAATCTGCTGGTTGCTGTTTTGTCCTATTAACAGTGTCCTTTGCCTTACAGAAGCTTTGCCATTTTCTGAGGTCCCATTCGTCGATTCTTGATCTTAGAACATAAGTCATTGGTGTTCTGTTCAGGAAAATGTCCCCTAGGTCTATGTGTTCAAGTTATCCCACACTTTGTCTTCTAATAGTTTGAGAGTGTCTGGTTTTATGTGGAGGTCCCTGATCCACTAGGACCTTACCTTTTTTAAGGACCTCAGAGTGGATAGATTTTCATTCTTCTGAAACGTGCTGACCTCCATTTGAACCAGCACCATTTGTTGAAAATGCTGTTTTTTCCTCACTGGACAGTTTTAGCTCCTTTATCAAAGATCAAGTGACCATAGGTGTATGGGTTCATTTCTGGAACCTTTAATTCTACTCCACTGATCTACCTGCCTGTCTCTATACCAAAATCATTGCAGTTTATTATTATTATTATTATTATTATTATTATTATTATTATTATTTCTTTATTAACTTGAGTATTTCTTATTTACATTTCAATTGTTATTCCCTTTCCCAGTTTCTGGGCCAACATCCCCCTAACCCTTCCCCCTCCCCTTCTTTATAGGTGTTCCCCTCCCCATCCTACCCCCTTACTGCCCTCCCCCCAACAATCATGTTCACTGGGGGTTCAGTCTTAGCAGGACCTAGGGCTTCCCCTTCCACTGGTGCTCTTACTAGGCTATTCATTGCTACCTATGAGGTTGGAGTCCAGGGTCAGTCCATGTATAGTCTTGGGTAGTGGCTTAATCCCTGGAAGCTCTGGTTGGTTGGCATTTTTGTTCATATGGGGTCTCGAGCCCCTTCAAACTCTTCCAGTCCTTTCTCTGATTCCTTCAACGGGGGTCCTGTTCTCAGTTCCGTGGTTTGCTGCTGGCATTCGCCTATGTATTTTCTGTATTCTGGCTGTGTCTCTCAGGAGAGATCTACATCCAGTTCCTGTCGGCCTGCACTTCTTTGCTTCATTTATTGACTTGTCTTAAAGCTCTGTTCTGTACATCAAGAGCTATTGATGCTGCTAGCATTAATTAACTTTATATTTTGATTGCAGTCCACTTTCTTTCTTAACTTCCAGTCCCAAACTTACAAATCCCTCCCCCTAGCCCCACCCTTTACCCTCAGAGAAGAGGAAGCCCTACTTATGTAGTACTCTGCCCTGGGATATCTGTTTCCAGCAGGATTAAACATACCCTCTCCCATTGAAGCCCAGTCAGACAGCCCAATTTGAGGAAGGGGATCCAATTTCAAGCAACAGTCAGAGGCAGCCCCTGTTTCAAATGTTAGGGGACCCACATGAATACCAAGCTGCACATTTGCTACAAATGTGTAGGAATGTCTAATTCTCTTTAGTTGGTCATTCAGTTTCTGGGAGCACCCATGGACAAAGGATAGTTGACTCTTCTAGTCTCCTTTTATGTCTTTGATCCCTCCATCTTGATCCCTTCTATTCCCCACCCTTCCATTAGACTCCACAAGCTGCACATGATGTTTGCTTGTAGGTCTCTGCACCTGTCATCATCAGATACTAGATGAAGGCTCTCAGGAGATAGTTATGCTATGTTCCTGTCTGCAAACATAGGGGAGTCTCATTAATTGTGTCAGGTGTTGGCTCTCTCTAATGAGATGGGTTTCATATTGGGGAGGTTATTGGTTGACTGTTCCCTCATTCTGTTCTCCATCTTTATCCCTGCACACTTTGTAGGCAGGACACATTTTGGGTGGAAGTTTTGTGGATGGGTTGGTGTCCCTGTCCCTCCACTGGAAGTCCCAGCTGGCTACAGGAGGTTGCCACTTCAGTCTCCATAACTCCTACTTGTAGGAATCTCAGCTATTGTTGCTCCCAAAGGCTCTCTAGGGCCTCCATGTCTGGGTTAGTAGAAAAGTACATTAAAATAATAAATGGCAGTAAATTCATAGGACCTTAAACATTGTTTATTAAATTCAAAATTCCACCCTGAAAAACTTACCATGCACTCTGACCAAAGGAATGACATATAAACTCTTTCTTCTACTCATTCCTCTGCTGCTTCTTGTTGAAGCAGAGGCAGTTTCTCTCTTGGGTTTTTCCTTTCCCCTAAATCTTGTGTGTGAAGTTTAACGTGTAGTGTGACTGCTGTATTCCTTGGCTTCCAACTGCCAGGGTATTTTTCCATCTGAATTGTAGCACTAACAGATCCTATATAAGCTGATAACACGATCATTCCTTGATATGGTTAAAGGGAAGATTTTTATTGTAGATATGAAAGAGTAAACAGCCATAGCATCTACAAGAGTTCAGAGCAGAGTCAAAAAGAAGAATTAACATGGACAGTTGACATGACATGGCCAGGCTTAACTGTTAAAGGGAAAAATAGCAGGGAATAAATAATAGAGAATTCATAGCAAGAAATGCAGGAGCAGTGAAGAGCCATGGAGAGAGCACTTGAAAGAGAGACAGAAAGACAGAGGCAGAGGCAGAGGCATAGAAACAGAGACAGATAGACTGACAGACAGGGAGACACAAAGGGAGACAGAAGAAGAGAATATCAGGGTTACAAGCAGAATAAGTAGCAAGAAGTGGCAAGACAGTAAGTTGGGAGAAATTTAGGATGGATAGACTGAGAAGAGGTAGGACAGTAATATAGGCTGTGAATTGTGTAACAGTTACTTGTAATACTGAGGGAGCCTAGGGGCCAAAACTAATGGCACCACAGATAGCCATATGACTCTTCAGGTAAATAATTCCTTTTGGCAGATTGGAAGCAGTTTCACAAATTCCTGAAAAATGGTGGCTTTTACCTAAGTGTCAGACATCCTCGTGTAGTTCAGGTTGAGCTCCTTGATGGATATTTGAACTGTTTTTGGAGAGGGGGAACTGGAGTTTTCTTTGGACTTAACATTACAGAGAACAATCACATTGTCAAGACTTGTTTATATTGGTTTTCAGCAAGTCCAGATATCACCAGTTCTGTAGTGCCACTTGGAACTTGAATGGTCTAGGTTGCAGTTTGGAGCAATTTGCAGATTGCAGATCTAGATTTCTAGATGGTATTTTTATCTAAGTGGAAATCTGCTAGGACAGATATAGACTACTCACAGAAGAAAAAGTTAAGTAGTTTAGGAAAAAAATTATCTTAAGTTTACACTTGAAATTTCTAAGCCTGTGGTCTTTATATTTGAGAGGGGGCAAAAAGGAGTCTCAGAACCATGAGAGGAAGGAGTTCATCCTCAGAGATAGACAGTAAATGGGAAAACATAAGCCATTGACTGACAGGAGTACTTCCCTGGATTTCCTTTAACCTATGACAGGAGGACGCAAGTTAAAACCCCCTGAAGCTTACATGAGTTTATTAAACTTTACATAAAGAGATAAAAGTTTAAGATATATTAGTATTACCACTTTCTCTAAAATCTTCATGGTAGGAAATGCAATTAACAAGTATCTATGAACAGCTGGGATAGACCCTAACTTTGACCCATAGCAAAAGCTCTTGCCTATGTCCAGAAGAGGGGTCTCTCTCTCTCTCTCTCTTTCTCTCTCTCTCTCTCTCTCTCTCTCTCTCTCTCTCTCTCTCTGTGTGTGTGTGTGTGTGTGTGCGTGCGTGTTTGTATGACAAAGATTATTTAAGCACAAAAAATGTTTTAAGTCTATATGTAAAAGAAAACGATGGGAATTTTGAGGCTGCAACTTTGAGAGTGGTAGCAAGTGCTTTACCACTCTGGATGAATAGGTTATGAGAACGCCCTTGATTAATATGTTGAGATTCTGAACTTTTGATTTTTTAACAGCCTGCATCATCTTCAAGTATCATTTTCCACATATCTTAAACCACTTCCTCAGACCAGTCCAACTTAAATTTACCTACTTTAAATCACTTTCTTATACTCTTACAACTTACACAAACTTTGACCCCTTTTTTCCATCCATTCATTTAGCATAAGACATAGGTGGTTGATTAAAAAAAGCAGTCACTGTAAAGCAAATTCTTTTAGGTAAAGGGATAGTAAAGAGTAAAAATTTAATTAGTGGTTAAAGGATCATCTAAGTTGAGTTTGTGTTACCATTGTAAATGTCTTGTAATTTTTTCTTTTTTAATGGGAAATTTGTCAGCAAGAAAAACGTGTCTGTGAGCCTGTCTTTATCAACACATGATCTAAAACCCCTCTAGGAAAAGCAATAACTGATTTTTACGTAGTACATGGGCAGATTAGGCATCTGTAGTCTATGGAAGAGGAACTTGCCCAAGATCTGATTAACGCTGTTAAACTGCTAATTCTACAGCTCACTATCAACACTGTCAGATACAAGAGAAGAATATACTTGAACAGAAATTGTAAACCAAACAGTTTCTGTATTACTACCTGGAGGAGCTTGGGATCCTCCATGGTGATATAAATGGGTTTGTTGGGGATAGAGATCAACTGTCATAAAGAACAGCATTATGTCTTCAGTTGTTGATCAGGGCAGTATCAATTTTTGACTGCTAGACCACGAAAGTCTGAGAGATTTCTCTGTGGAGGAGGGACTTTGGAAAACTGACCTACATTGGGTATGGGGAATAGGGTTCTAACCCCACCATTGCCTGCAGCTTGGGCAGGCCCTGCAGCAGGCAAGATCTAGGGTAGTAATTTACCAAATGGTCAGAATTACCATACTGAAAGTCATCTCCAGGTGGAATCTGTTGTTGCCCATATTCTTTGGAGACATTCTTTAGGCTGCTCCCTGAAGCTGATATTTGTCTATCAGGGAAAGTCTTTTTTTTTTCATTTAACACTTTAAATGTCATATTTATTAGCATTCTCTGAGTGGATTGAAGTAAATTTGTGATGGCTATTCTTAGTTGTCAACTTGAATATATCTGATGAGCTACAAAAATGGAATGCCCACTTGTGAGAGTTATTTTTGCTTGGTTTGCAGTGAATGGTTTCACTTCTAATCTGGACCTTTGAAACATGAAAACCCATATCTTTGACTCAGACCTTGAAATAGCTTCTTCTGGAAGTTTACATAAGGACTTAAAATTAGGAAGATTTTGCTCTTTGCCTACTTGTCTTTACCTTGTTTGCACATCCATTCCTCTACTGGCCTTAGAGAAAGCCTATCTCTTTGGACTCCAGTATATATTGAAGACCAATTGAGATATTCAACTTTGTGAATATAACTACTGTATTCTTAGACTTTTTGTTCATAACAACCCAGTGCTGGATTAGCAAGATTGCATCTGATAAGTTGTTACAATAAATCTCTTTATAGATATATACAAAGATACTTATTTTATATCTTCTGTTACTCTAGAGAACCCTGACATATACCATGGTACCATGTGATAGGATTGACTATGTTTGTTTGTTTGTTTGTTTGTTTAGTTTTTTTAAAATATTTTTGGTTGTAAGCCTAGCCTTTAACAGCTGAGCCATCTCTCCAGCCCTTGTTTAGTTTTTTTTTAAGGAATTTTTTACTTTAGGATTTTGGATTAGAAAAGCAGTTGAGTGCTTTAAAGTAGGGTTCAATGGACTATAGTAAGTGGAGCATGATAGAGTGGTGCTGAAATTGATTGAACTGTGGGGGCCTGATTCAAGAGGTTTTAGAAGAGAAAAATATGAACATGTGTGTTAAAGATCATTCTTATGACATTTTAGCAATGGATGTGTCTGATTTCTGTCATTGTTTTAAAAAAAAGAAGAAAAAAAGAAATCCTCCTGACTCTTAATTCGAGTTTTGGATGAATTACATTGGCAGAGTTGATTTCCAGACAGCCTAATATTGACTGTGTTGCTTAATTATTAGTGGCAACAGTTATGCATATCTACAGTGAAAGGTGCTGAACAAGAAAACAAAGAAAATGTACAGCTTGGGGAGAAAAGTAGTACAAAGAATATAGGAAGGGGTGACCTCAGGGCAAGTCCCCATCCATCTAAACTTCCAATTTATGGAAAGAAATTAAAGAAAATCTGATATTTGAATGTGGTGGTGTTTGCCTTTAATCCAAGCATTCCAGGAAGAGGCAGGCAGAGGCAGAGGCAGGGGCAGGGGCACAGGCAGAGGCAGGGGCACAGTAAAATCATACCTGGATAATACATTATTCTATCAATTATACCTGATTTTAAACAACTTTTAATTGGTTTTAGTCATTTGCTTTTGGCTTAACATTAAGAGTATATACAGAATGTTAAAGGTTGTCCTTCTAAGTGAATTACCAAACATGACCACAAGTGCAGTTCTGATGACATTAAATAACTTTATCATTTATAAGGTGACTTATCATTACTTGTCTGTCTTAATTATCTTTAACAGCTTGTGAATTAGTAGCTTTAAAATTAGGGTTTTACAGTTTGATGAGCTTTAAAATCTTAAATTGAACATTTGATTGAAGATCCTTGAGCATCAAGATGAAATTTTTATTTATAAATGCAATTCACAGAGAAACTGGAAACTTTAGTTTTCTGATCCTTTTTTTTCCTTTTCCTTTTTCTTAAGATTTATTTATGTAATGTATGAGTACATGGTCGTTATCTTCAGACACACCAGAGAAGTGCATCAAATCCCATTACAGGTGGTTGTAAGCCACCGTGTGGTTATGGGAATTGAACTAGGACCTCTGGAAGAGCAACTAGTGCTCTTAATCTCTGAGACATCTCTCTAGTCCTATTAAAGTCTTTTCAAACTGAAAAGATAAGTTCACACACTTGTGTCTGCCTTCAGTCTTATGGGATACATTACACTGAGCATTAAGAAGGAAGTCTGATCTCACATTCATGCACACATGGAAAGAGAAAACTCATTGAAACTTTCTGTGCAATCCCCTGAAGGACCCATGGGATCCATATTTTGAGAATTTTCTTTAATTAATTAATTAATTATTTTTACACTCCAGATTTTATTCCCCATCTGGTCCACAGTCCCCCCAGTCTTCTACATCCTGTATCTCCTCCCTGCCACCCACCCCTCCCTGCTCCATCTTCACAAGGATGTCCTCACCCCACCCACTCCAGCTGACCTCTAAACTTCCTGGGGCCTCCAGTCTCTTGAGGGTTAGGTGCATCTTCTCTGACTGAACACAGACCCAGAAGTCCTCTGCTGTATATGTGTTGGAGGTCTCATCTCCACTGGTATATGATGCCTGGTTGGTGTCATCCAGTGTCTAAGGGATGCCAGGGGTCCAGGTTAATTGTGACTGCTGGTCCTCTGATAGGTTTGCCCTCCTTCTTAACTTCCTCCAGTTTTCCCCTAATTCAACGAGGGGTGTCAACAACTTCTGTTTGTTGGTTGGGTGCACATATCTGCATCTGACACTTTCAGCTCCTTGTTGGGTCTTTTGGAGAGCAGCCATGATAGGTCCCTTTTTGTGAGTATTCGATAGCTTCAGTAATGGTGTCAGGTCTTGGGGCCTCCCCTTGAGCTGGATCCTACTTTGTGCCTGTTGCCTGACCTTCTTTTCCTCAGGCGCTTCTCCATTTCCGTCCCTGCATTTCTTTCAGACAGAAAGAATTATGGGTCAGAGCATTGGCTGTGGGATAGCAACTCCATCCCTCATTGATGCCCTGTCATTCTGCTGGAGTTTCCTCTCTCTAATGAAGGCCTTTCATCTAGAGTCCCCCCTTTGAGAACTGAAAGTTACTTCCCAGGTCTCTGGTACATTCTAGAGGGTCTTTTCAACCTCCCATCTCCCGAGATCCCCTGTTTCCATTCATTCTTCTGGCCCTCAGGTCTTCAGTCCTTTTCCCCTACCCAATACCATATCATGTCCCCCTCTCCCACCAACCCCATACTGCCCACCTCCACCTCCCGTGGTTGCTTTCTTCTCTCTTTCAAGTGGAAGTGAGATGTCCTTATTTATACTTTCAGCTTGTTGGCTTATGAGTTCTGTGGATTGTATCTTGTTTATTCTGTACTTTTCTCCCCAGTATTATGCACTTATTCATGAGACCATACCGACCATGTCTTTTTGGGTCTAAGTTGCCTCACTTAGGATAACACTTTCTAGTTTCATCCATTTACTGGAAATTCAAGATGTAGTCATTCTTTCTCTTTTTTTTTCTTTTTTTTTCCCGGAGCTGGGGACTGAACTCAGGGCCTTTTGCTTGCTAAGGAAGCGCTCTACCACTGAGCTAAATCCCCAACCCCCCAAGATGTAGTCATTCTTAATAGCTGAGTAGTATTCCATTGTGTTAATTAACCACATTTTCTGTTTCCATTCTTTAGTGGGACATCTGGCTTGTTTTCAGCTCTTGACTATCACAAATAAGTCTGCTATGAATATAGTAGAACATGTGCCCCTGTAGCATGGTGGGGCATGTTTGGGGCATATTCTTTTGTTTTCTAATATTTTGTTAATTACCTAAAATCTCAAAATTCTAATGGGCTTTTTAAAAAAGAATTTGACAAGTTGATTTTTACAATCTATATAGAAATGGAAGTGATTAAGAATCCAAATTGGTATTGAAAAGGAATAAAGCAAGATAATTTATGCTGTTTTTTTTTTAATTTCAAAAGTGCACATGAGAATCAGGGGACAAACAATAAATTCCAGAGATCATCAAGCTATAGGCTGTGCTTTTCTAAGAGATCATCTTTCTGCAATCATTACTACCTTCCCTTCCATTACCTTTCTTTTCTTTTAAAAAATATTGGTTATTTAATTATTTACATTTCAAAATTATCTCCCTTCCTGGTTTCCCCTCCAAAAACCCCCTATCCCATCCCTTCCCCCTACTTCTATGAGGGCGCTCTCTACCCACCCACCTACTCATACCTCACCACCCTAGCAATTTCCCCTATGCTGGCACATCGAGCCTTCTCAGGACAAACGGCCTCCCCTCCCGTTGATACCAGATAAGGTTATCCTCTGTTATATATGCAGATAGAGCTATGGGTCCCTTCATGTGTACTTCTTGGTTGGTTGTTTAGTCCCTGGGAGCTCTGGGGGTTGTTTGATATTGTTGTTCTTTCTATGAGGTTGCAAACCCCATCAGTTCCTTCAGTCCACCCCCTAACTCCTCCATTGGGGTCCCCATGCTCAAAAAATATCAGGTCCACATGACTCCTCTCTGTCTGTCTGTCTGTCTGTCTGTCTGTCTTTGTCTAATACACATACTTTCTCACAATTATATGATATATATATATATATATATATATATATATACCCAATTTTGAATTTCTGGGGATGACATTATAGATATGGAATATATACACACATACCCATCCATCACAACTTACTTCAAAATGTTGGCATACACAACACACCCAGAGAAAAACTGAGAATTCCAGTTTCCCTTTATCCAAGGATACCAGCCAACACCTGTTGTATGTGTTTATAAGTATAAAACTTAATGGGTGCCTATATGTGCATGTACATAGATGCTATCCTGCAAGAGAGATGTGGGATGAAGAGGAGGATGACAAGAAGGAGCAGAGGATGAGGAGAAAGAAGAGAGAAGGGAGACAGGCAGAAATGGAGACAGGGATGTTTGTCAATTTTAGGAGCTCAGGTACTCAGATCTCCACCTTGTTCTTTCCTTGATCTCAGCTCCAACCTGGATGGACACCATGGCTCTATATGTAAAGGACATGGGCAGTTGCTAGACACATATACCACATCCTTTGAGCAGTAGATCTAGAACTGTGAGAATGGGATTGAGCACAGAAGTGTCCCTGTGAGGTAGAATACAGAAGAACTGAGGAAAACGTACTTACTTCAGGCCCCTGAAGCTTGGTTTCCTCTCTCAAGGGTTGGCCTGAGCATTCAGTTTGTGCATAGGGAATAGCAAGTTGCTCATTGGTTAGATCCTCCAGGTGTTTTATCTGTCCTAAAGGCAGGAAACAGTAGGAACTTCCATACCTGAAGGCAGGACTGATTGCATTAAGGAAGCTATAAAACACAGCCTTAATTATCTTTAATTCTTTAAATGCTTAGATATAAGCAGTATTTCTTCTTCTTTTAATAATAAGCCAAAGAGAATGTGCAAAGTGTGTGTGTGTGTGTGTGCGTGTGTGTGTGTGTGTGTGTGTGTGTCTGTTAGCATCTCCACCAGCTGTGTGCAAACATGGAGTTCTGAGAACAATGCTGTTCTTGTCGAAGCCTAGTGGTCTCTCAGGGTCACATCATAACCATGATGGCTACAGAGAGATGATTTGGGTACATTATTACATAATGCTTGGTCTAAAATATGAGGTTAGAAAATTAGTCAAAGCATCCTCATGTAGGCATCATGAGGCTCCATCATTCATATCAAAGTCAATGGTTTAAGACAAATGATATAGTGTTCTATTATAGAAATATTGCGGTTTTTCCTGCTGGCTTCTCTACAGGTAATCGTTAGACCCATAGCTTATGTGCTTTCTTAGGGCTCCATGCTTTCTGCACTCTTGTGGAAATGGATGGCTCTGCTCCCTTGCTGTCATCTCTAACAGGAAAGTTCATTGTTCAGGCAATGTACCCATTTGAGAATAGATTTAGAACCTTTCCTCAGTTCCTAGTGCTTTCCACTTTTTGATTCTTTCCCTTGCAAAGCACTCAGGAAAATGTTTTCAGTCTAGAATGCCAGTCTAGAAATGTGAAGCCTTGACAACAAAAGGTCTCCTAATAAGTCACCTCACCTACTTAGCTTGTTCGATATACACAGAGAAGCTTAACCATTGCTCTTAAGGCCTATTATGTAGAAAACTCAGGCAATGCATGAATGTACTAGTTAGGGGCTTTGTATTTCCTTTTCTTCTACTTCCTGATCATCTGCTGTCTCTAAATCTACTCACAGGGCCCTAAAAGCAGGACAAGAGATGATGTTACTCCAAATAATCTGTCTTTATTCTGCCTGGCTATTTTTCTAGTGAGTCCAGAAGTTTTTAAGCAACCCAATCGATCGTCTGGACTTTCTCTGTCATTGCCTCATAAACAGAACAAGAATCTAGAATGACCCAGAAGTCATTGATAATATCCTAGTCATCCAGCAGCCAATACCCCATAAGATCCCATGCCCTCCCTAGATTCTGTGCTGACTGCCCTGAGTATCCAGTCTCTTCCTGAAGACATTTGAAATTGTGAGTTGACACCCATGTCTGTATTTGGATTGCATGAGAAAAAGTAACAAACCCAGTCTGATTTTAAATGATTGATATCAATTAAAATAGTGTTCTCACCCGCGGATCCCGGCCCACAGCAACTCTCTGCTCCCAGACCCGGTGAGAGAGAGACCCAACCGCCTGGTCAGGTGGGCACTCCTGAGGCTGCAGAGCGGAAGAGACCACCAACTCTGCTCACCCCTGCCCACATCCCTGGCCCAAGAGGAAACTGTATAAGGCCTCTGGGCTCCCGTGGGGGAGGGCCCAGGAGCGGCAGGACCCCTGCCGGAGACACCGCCGGACCCTGAAGGAAACAGACCGGATAAACAGTTCTCTGCACCCAAATCCCGTGGGAGGGAGAGCTAAACCTTCAGAGAGGCAGACAGGCCTGGGAAACCAGAAGAGACTGCTCCCTGCACACACATCTCGGACGCCAGAGGAAAAAGCCAAAGACCATCTGGAACCCTGGTGCACTGAAGCTCCCGGAAGGGGCGGCACAGGTCTTCCTGGTTGCTGCCGCTGCAGAGAGCCCCTGGACAGCACCCCACGAGCAAACCTGAGCCTCGGGACCACAGGTAAGACCAAATTTTCTGCTGCAAGAAAGCTGCCTGGTGAACTCAAGAAACAGGCCCACAGGAACAGCTGAAGACCTGTAGAGAGGAAAAACTACACGCCCGAAAGCAGAACACTCTGTCCCCATAACTGACTGAAAGAGAGGAA
This sequence comes from Rattus norvegicus, assembly GCF_021556685.1. Lineage (NCBI taxonomy): Eukaryota > Metazoa > Chordata > Mammalia > Rodentia > Muridae > Rattus > Rattus norvegicus. The sequence goes on along the minus strand of NC_141542.1, from coordinate 62,514,610 downwards.
AACAGGTCTACAGCACTCCTGACACACAGGCTTATAGGACAGTCTAGCCACTGTCAGAAATAGCAGAACAAAGTAACACTAGAGATAATCTGATGGCGAGAGGCAAGCGCAGGAACCCAAGCAACAGAAACCAAGACTACATGCCATCATCGGAGCCCAATTCTCCCACCAAAACAAACATGGAATATCCAAACACACCAGAAAAGCAAGATCTAGTTTCAAAATCATATTTGATCATGATGCTGGAGGACTTCAGGAAAGACCTGAACACACTTAGGGAAGCACAGGAAAACATTAATAAACAAGTAAAAGCCTACAGAGAGGAATCGCAAAAATCCCTGAAAGAATTCCAGGAAAACACAATCAAACAGTTGAAGGAATTAAAAATGGAAATAGAAGCAATCAAGAAAGAACACATGGAAACAACCCTGGATATAGAAAACCAAAAGAAGAGACAAGGAGCTGTAGATACAAGCTTCACCAACAGAATACAAGAGATGGAAGAGAGAATCTCAGGAGCAGAAGATTCCATAGAAATCATTGACTCAACTGTCAAAGATAATGTAAAGCGGAAAAAGCTACTGGTCCAAAACATACAGGAAATCCAGGACTCAATGAGAAGATCAAACCTAAGGATAATAGGTATAGAAGAGAGTGAAGACTCCCAGCTCAAAGGACCAGTAAATATCTTCAACAAAATCATAGAAGAAAACTTCCCTAACCTAAGAAAAGAGATACCCATAGACATACAGGAAGCCTACAGAACTCCAAATAGATTGGACCAGAAAAGAAACACCTCCCGTCACATAATTGTCAAAACACCAAACGCACAAAATAAAGAAAGAATATTAAAAGCAGTAAGGGAAAAAGGTCAAGTAACATATAAAGGGAGACCTATCAGAATCACACCAGACTTCTCGCCAGAAACTATGAAGGCCAGAAGATCCTGGACTGATGTTATACAGACCCTAAGAGAACACAAATGCCAGCCCAGATTACTGTATCCAGCAAAACTCTCAATTAACATTGATGGAGAAACCAAGATATTCCATGACAAAACCAAATTTACACAATATCTTTCTACAAATCCAGCACTACAAAGGATAATAAATGGTAAAGCCCAACATAAGGAGGCAAGCTATACCCTAGAAGAAGCAAGAAACTAATCGTCTTGGCAACAAAACAAAGAGAATGAAAGCACACAAACATAACCTCACATCAAATATGAATATAACGGGAAGCAATAATCACTATTCCTTAATATCTCTCAATATCAATGGCCTCAACTCCCCAATAAAAAGACATAGATTAACAAACTGGATACGCAACGAGGACCCTGCATTCTGCTGCCTACAGGAAACACACCTCAGAGACAAAGACAGACACTACCTCAGAGTGAAAGGCTGGAAAACAACTTTCCAAGCAAACGGTCAGAAGAAGCAAGCTGGAGTAGCCATTCTAATATCAAATAAAATCCATTTCCAACTAAAAGTCATCAAAAAAGATAAGGAAGGACACTTCATATTCATCAAAGGAAAAATCAACCAAGATGAACTCTCAATCCTAAATATCTATGCCCCAAATACAAGGGCACCTACATATGTAAAAGAAACCTTACTAAAGCTCAAAACACACATTGCACCTCACACAATAATAGTGGGAGATTTCAACACCCCACTCTCATCAATGGACAGATCATGGAAACAGAAATTAAACAGTGATGTAGACAGACTAAGAGAAGTCATGAGCCAAATGGACTTAACGGATATTTATAGAACATTCTATCCTAAAGCAAAAGGATATACCTTCTTCTCAGCTCCTCATGGTACTTTCTCCAAAATTGACCATATAATTGGTCAAAAAACGGGCCTCAACAGGTACAGAAAGATAGAAATAATCCCATGCGTGCTATCGGACCACCACGGCCTAAAACTGGTCTTCAATAACAATAAGGGAAGAATGCCCACATATACGTGGAAATTGAACAATGCTCTACTCAATGATAACCTGGTCAAGGAAGAAATAAAGAAAGAAATTAAAAACTTTTTAGAATTTAATGAAAATGAAGATACAACATACTCAAACTTATGGGACACAATGAAAGCTGTGCTAAGAGGAAAACTCATAGCGCTGAGTGCCTGCAGAAAGAAACAGGAAAGAGCATATGTCAGCAGCTTGACAGCACACCTAAAAGCTCTAGAACAAAAAGAAGCAAATACACCCAGGAGGAGTAGAAGGCAGGAAATAATCAAACTCAGAGCTGAAATCAACCAAGTAGAAACAAAAAGGACCATAGAAAGAATCAACAGAACCAAAAGTTGGTTCTTTGAGAAAATCAACAAGATAGATAAACCCTTAGCCAGACTAACGAGAGGACACAGAGAGTGTGTCCAAATTAACAAAATCAGAAATGAAAAGGGAGACATAACTACAGATTCGGAGGAAATTCAAAAAATCATCAGATCTTACTATAAAAACCTATATTCAACAAAATTTGAAAATCTTCAGGAAATGGACAATTTCCTAGACAGATACCAGGTATCGAAGTTAAATCAGGAACAGATAAACCAGTTAAACAACCCCATAACTCCTAAGGAAATAGAAGCAGTCATTAAAAGTCTCCCAACCAAAAAGAGCCCAGGTCCAGACGGGTTTAGTGCAGAATTCTATCAAACCTTCATAGAAGACCTCATACCAATATTATCCAAACTATTCCACAAAATTGAAACAGATGGAGCCCTACCGAATTCCTTCTATGAAGCCACAATTACTCTTATACCTAAACCACACAAAGACACAACAAAGAAAGAGAACTTCAGACCAATTTCCCTTATGAATATCGACGCAAAAATACTCAATAAAATTATGGCAAACCGAATTCAAGAGCACATCAAAACAATCATCCACCATGATCAAGTAGGCTTCATCCCAGGCATGCAGGGATGGTTTAATATACGGAAAACCATCAACGTGATCCATTATATAAACAAACTGAAAGAACAGAACCACATGATCATTTCATTAGATGCTGAGAAAGCATTTGACAAAATTCAACACACCTTCATGATAAAAGTCCTGGAAAGAATAGGAATTCAAGGCCCATACCTAAACATAGTAAAAGCCATATAAAGCAAACCAGTTGCTAACATTAAACTAAATGGAGAGAAACTTGAAGCAATCCCACTAAAATCAGGGACTAGACAAGGCTGCCCACTCTCTCCCTACTTATTCAATATAGTTCTTGAAGTTCTAGCCAGAGCAATCAGACAACAAAAGGAGATCAAAGGGATACAGATCGGAAAAGAAGAGGTCAAAATATCACTATTTGCAGATGACATGATAGTATATTTAAGTGATCCCAAAAGTTCCACCAGAGAACTACTAAAGCTGATAAACAACTTCAGCAAAGTGGCTGGGTATAAAATTAACTCAAATAAATCAGTTGCCTTCCTCTATACAAAAGAGAAACAAGCCGAGAAAGAAATTAGGGAAACGACACCCTTCATAATAGACCCAAATAATATAAAGTACCTCGGTGTGACTTTAACCAAGCAAGTAAAAGATCTGTACAATAAGAACTTCAAGACACTGAGGAAAGAAATTGAAGAAGACCTCAGAAGATGGAAAGATCTCCCATGCTCATGGATTGGCAGGATTAATATGGTAAAAATGGCCATTTTACCAAAAGCAATCTACAGATTCAATGCAATCCCCATCAAAATACCAATCCAATTCTTCAAAGAGTTAGACAGAACAATTTGCAAATTCATCTGGAATAACAAAAAACCCAGGATAGCTAAAGCTATCCTCAACAATAAAATGACTTCAGGGGGAATCACTATCCCTGAACTCAAGCAGTATTACAGAGCAATAGTGATATAAACTGCATGGTATTGGTACAGAGACAGACAGATAGACCAATGGAATAGAATTGAAGACCCAGAAATGAACCCACACACCTATGGTCACTTGATTTTTGACAAAGGAGCCAAAACCATCCAATGGAAAAAAGATAGTATTTTCAGCAAATGGTGCTGGTTCAACTGGAGGGCAACATGTAGAAGAATGCAGATCGATCCATCCTTATCACCCTGTACAAAGCTTAAGTCCAAGTGGATCAAGGACCTCCACATCAAACCAGACACACTCAAACTAATAGAAGAAAAACTAGGGAAGCATCTGGAACACATGGGCACTGGAAAAAATTTCCTGAACAAAACACCAATGGCTTATGCTCTAAGATCAAGAATCGACAAATGGGATCTCATAAAACTGCAAAGCTTCTGTAAGGCAAAGGACACTGTGGTTAGGACAAAACGGCAACCAACAGATTGGGAAAAGATCTTTACCAATCCTACAACAGATAGAGGCCTTATTTCCAAAATATACAAAGAACTCAAGAAGTTAGACCGCAGGGAAACAAATAACCCTATTAAAAAATGGGGTTCAGAGCTAAACAAAGAATTCACAGCTGAGGAATGCCGAATGGCGGAGAAACACCTAAAGAAATGTTCAACATCTTTAGTCATAAGGGAAATGCAAATCAAAACAACCCTGAGATTTCACCTCACACCAGTGCGATTGGCTAAGATCAAAAAATCAGGTGACAGCAGATGCTGGCGAGGATGTGGAGAAAGAGGAACACTCCTCCATTGTTGGTGGGATTGCAGACTGGTAAAACCATTCTGGAAATCAGTCTGGAGGTTCCTCAGAAAATTGGACATTGAACTGCCTGATGATCCAGCTATACCTCTCTTGGGCATATACCCAAAAGATGCCTCAACATATAAAAGAGACACGTGCTCCACTATGTTCATCGCAGCCTTATTTATAATAGCCAGAAGCTGGAAAGAACCCAGATGCCCTTCAACAGAGGAATGGATACAGAAAATGTGGTACATCTACACAATGGAATATTACTCAGCTATCAAAAACAACGAGTTTATGAAATTCGTAGGCAAATGGTTGGAACTGGAAAATATCATCCTGAGTGAGCTAACCCAATCACAGAAAGACATACATGGTATGCACTCATTGATAAGTGGCTATTAGCCCAAATGCTTGAATTACCCTAGATCCCTAGAACAAACGAAACTCAAGACGGATGATCAAAATGTGAATGCTTCACTCCTTCTTTAAATGAGGAAAAAGAATACCCTTGGCAGGGAAGGGAGAGGCAAAGATTAAAACAGAGACTGAAGGAACACCCATTCAGAGCCTGCCCCACATGTGGCCCATACATATACAGCCACCCAATTAGACAAGATGGATGAAGCAAAGAAGTGCAGACCGACAGGAGCCAGATGTAGATCGCTCCTGAGAGACACAGCCAGAATACAGCAAATATAGAGGCGAATGCCAGCAGCAAACCACTGAACTGAGAATAAGTCCCCTATTGAAGGAATCAGAGAAAGAACTGGAAGAGCTTGAAGGGGCTCGAGACCCCAAAAGTACAACAATGCCAAGCAACCAGAGCTTCCAGGGACTAAGCCACTACCTAAAGACTATACATGGACTGACCCTGGACTCTGACCCCATAGGTAGCAATGAATATCCTAGTAAGAGCACCAGTGGAAGGGGAAGCCCTGGCTCCTGCTAAGACTGAACCCACAGTGAACTAGTCTATGGGGGGAGGGCGGCAATGGGGGGAGGGTTGGGAGGGGAACACCCATAAGGAAGGGGAGGGGGGAGGGGGATGTTTGCCCGGAAACCGGGAAAGGGAATAACACTCGAAATGTATATAAGAAATACTCAAGTTAATAAAAAAAAATAAAAAAAAATAAAAAAAGGAAAAAAAAATAAAATAGTGTTCTCACAGGAACACAAGTTGTAGGTATTTTAAACATTCTTTTTTTATTATGAAAAATATTTTTATTATATAGTTTCTGTATATACATTTCAAATATTGTCCCCTATCCTGGTTCCCCCTCTACCAGACCTCCCTACCCTGCTTTTATCATGATGCTCCCCCTCCTACCTCAATGCCCTGGCATTCTGCTACACTGGGGAAATGAGCCTTCACAGGACCAAGGGCTTCTCCTCCTATTGATGCAATATAATGCCATCCTCTGCTACATATGCATCTGGAGCCATGGGTACCCCCCAAGTGTACACTTTGTTTTTTGATTTAGTCCCTGGGAGCTCTGAGGGATCTGGATGTTTGATGTTCTTGTTCTTCCTGTAGGGTTGCAAACTCCCTTCAGTTCCTTCAGTCCTTTCTCTAACTCCTCTACAGTGGTCACCGAACTCAGTGTGATGGTTAGCTGCAAGCATCCTCATCTATATCAGTAAGGCTCTGGCAAAGCCTCTAAGGAGACATCCATATCAGGCTCCTGTCAGCAAGCATTTCCTGGCATCAGCAATAGTGACTGGGTTTGGTGACTGCATATGGGAGGGATCCCTAGGTGGGGCAGTCTCTGGATGGCCCTACCTTCAGTCTCTGCTCCATTGTTTGTCCTCCATTGTATTTCCTCCTGTGAGTACTTTGTCCCCACTTCTAAGAAGGACTGATGCAAAATCATTTTGGTTTTCTTGAGCTTCATGTGGTCTGTGAATTGTATCTTGCATATTCTGAGCTTTTAGGCTAATATCCACTTGTCAATAAGTATCTACCATGAGTGTTGTTTTTGACTGGATTACCTCACTCAGGATGATATTTTCTAGTTCCATCCATATGCGTAAGAATTTCATGAAGTCATTGTTTTTAATAGTTGAGTAGTACTCCAATGTGTAAATGTTCCACATTTTCTGTATCCATTACTCTGCTGAAGGACATCTGGATTCTTTCCAGCTTCTGGCTATTGTAAATAAGGCTGCTATGAACATAGTGGAGCATGTGTCTTTATTATGTGTTGGAGCATATTTTGGTTATATGACCAGGAGTGGTATAGCTGGGTCCTCACATAGTATTGTGTCCAATTGGAGGAACTGAAAGATTAATTTCCATAGTAGTTCTATGCCCTTGTAATCCCACCAGCAATTGGGGGAGTGTTCCTCGTTCTCCACAACCTGGCCAGCATCTGCTGTCACATGGGATTTTATCTTAGCTATTGTGGCTGATGTGAGGTGGAATCTCAGGGTTGTTTTGATTTGCATTTCCCTAATGACTGAGGATGTTGAACATTTCTTTAGGTGCTTCTCTGCCATATGAAATTATTCAGTTGAGAATTCATTATTTAGCTCTGTACCCAATTTTTAATAGGATTATTTGGTTCTCTGAAGTCTTAACTTCTTGAGTTCTTTGTATATATTAGATATTAGCCCTCTATCTGAAGTAGGATTGGTAAAGATCTTTTACCAATCTGCTGGTTGCTGTTTTGTCCTATTAACAGTGTCCTTTGCCTTACAGAAGCTTTGCCATTTTCTGAGGTCCCATTCGTCGATTCTTGATCTTAGAACATAAGTCATTGGTGTTCTGTTCAGGAAAATGTCCCCTAGGTCTATGTGTTCAAGTTATCCCACACTTTGTCTTCTAATAGTTTGAGAGTGTCTGGTTTTATGTGGAGGTCCCTGATCCACTAGGACTTGAACTTTTTTAAAGACCTAAGAGTGGATAGATTTTCATTCTTCTGAAACATGCTGACCTCCATTTGAACCAGCACCATTTGTTGAAAATGCTGTCTTTTCCTCACTGGACAGTTTTATTAGCTCCTTTATCAAAGATCAAGTGACCATAGATGTATGGGTTCATTTCTGGAACCTTTAATTCTACTCCATTGTTCTACATGCCTGTCTCTATACCAAAATCATTGCAATTTTCTTTATTATTTTTATTTTTTTCTTTATAAACTTGAGTATTTCTTATTTACATTTCGAATGTTATTCCCTTTCCCGGTTTCCGGGCCAACTTCCCCCCACCCTTCCCCCTCCCCTTCTATGTGTGTGTTCCCGTCCCCATCCTCCCCCCATTACCGCCCTCCCCACAACTATCACGTTCACTGGGGGTTCAGTCTTAGCAGGACCAAGGGCTTCCCCTTCCACTGGTGCTCTTACTAGGCTATTCATTGCTATCCTTAAGAGTGATATTTCTGGGTCTTTAGGTAGATTTATTCTAATTTTGTGAGGACCCTCTGAATTGATTTCTAGGGTGGTTGTACCAGTTTGCACTTACACCAGGAATGGATGAGTGTTCCTCTTTCTCCACATCCTTGCCAGCATATATTGTCACCTGAAGTTTTGATCTTAGCCATTTTTACTTGCATAAGGTGGAATCTCAGGGTTGTTTTGATCTGCATTTCTCTGACCACTTTGAACATTTCTTTAGGTGCTTCTCAGCCATTCAAAATTCCAGTGTTGTGAATTCTTGGTTTAGTTCTATACCTCATTTTTTGATTGGGTTCTTTTCTTTTTTGATGGTTACCATCTTGAGTTCTTCATGTATTTTGCATATTAGCCCTTAATCAGATGTGGGGTTAGTGAAGATTTTTCCAATATGTAAGATGTCAATTTGTCTTATTTACTATATTCTTTGCTTTCCAGAAGCTCTCCAGAGTCATGAGATCCCATTTATCAATTCTTGATCTTAGAGCAGGAGTCACTGGAGTTCTCTTTAAGAAAGTTGTGCCTTTGATGATGAGTTCAAGGCTCTTTCCCAATTTCTCTTCTATTAGATTCAGTATATCTGGTTTTATGTCAAGGTCCTTGATCCACTTTAAAATTGAGCTTTGTGCATGTTGACAAATATGGGTCTATTTTCATTTTTCTACATGCAGACATCCTGTTAGACTAGCAACATTTATTGAAGATGCTTTTTTCCCATTATTTATTTTTGGCTTCTTTATCAAAGATCAAGCTTGCCCAAGTGTGTGGTTATATTTCTGTGTCTTCAATTCTATTCCACCGATCAACTGTCTGTCTCTCTACCAATTCCATGCAGTTTTTTTCCTTTTCTTTCTTTTTTTTTCAGAGCTGGGGACCGAACCCAGGGCCTTGCACTTGCTAGGCAAGTGCTCTACCACTGAGCCAAATTCCCAATGCACCATGCAGTTTTTTATCACCATTGCTCTGTAGTAGAGCTTGAGGTCAGGGACAGTGATTTCCCCAGCTGTTCTTTGATTGTTAAGAACTGTTTTTGCTATTCTGTGATTTTTGCCTTTCCAGATGAATTTGAGGAATGTTCTTTCCATAACTTTGAAGAATTGTGTTGGAATTTGATGTAGATTTCTTTGAATCTGAAAATTGCCTTTAGTAGGATGGCCATTTTTACTATGTTAATTTTGATGATCCACGAGCATGGGAGATCTCTCCATTTTCTGAGATCTTTTTTGATTTCTTTCTGGCGAGACTTGAAGTTTTTATCATAAAGTTCTTTCACTTGTTTGTTTAAAGTTACCTGAAGATTTTTACATTATCCGTGGCTATTGTGAAGGGAATTTTTCCCTAATTTCTTTCTCAGCCAGCTTATCATATGTATTAAAGAAGGTTACTGACTTATTTGAATTAGTGTTATATCTGACCACTTTGCCAAAGTTGTCTATAGCTGCAGAAGTTCTCTGGTAGATTTTTTGGGTTCACTTATGTATACTATCATAGCTTCTGCACATAGTGATACCTTTAATTCTTCTTTGTCAATTTGTATTCCCTTGATTTCTTTTTGTTGAATTTTTGTTCTAGCTAGCAGTTCAAGTATTATAATGAATAGATACTGGGAAAGTCAGCACCCTTGTCTTGTCCTAGATTTTAGTGGGATTGCTTCAAGTATCTTTCCATTTAATTTGATATTGGTTGTTTGTTTCTAGTAAATTGTTTTTATTAAATTTAAGTATGGGCCTTGAATTCCTGATCTCTCGAATACTTTTAACAGGAAATGGTGTTGCATTTTCTAAAATGGTTTTTCTTCATCAAAGGAGATGATCATATGTTATTTTTCTTTGAGTTTGTTTATATGGTGGGATACATTAATGAATTGTTGAACCAACAGTCCTCTGCATTTAATATCTGTCAATATTAATGGACTCAATTCACCTATCAAAAGACTGGATATACAAACAAGATCCAGAATTTTGCTGCATACAAGAAACCTATCTCCTTGTCAAAGACAGACAACTATCTCACAGTAAAAGGATTAAAAAGGTCTACCAAGCAAATGGTCCCAAGAAACAAGCTAGAGTGGCCATCCTAATATCCAATAACATAGGCCTTCAACCAAAAGTTATCAAGCATAATGAGGCAGGACACTTAGAGTCACCAAAGAGAAAATCCGCTACAGAAAATCTCAATTCTGAAATCTATGTCCCAAATGCAAAGGCATGCACATTCATAAAAGAAACTTTAGTAAATCTCAAAACATACATTGAACCCCACACAATAATAGTGGGAGACTTCAACATCCCACTCTCACCAAATGGACAGGTTTTTAAAACAGAAACTAAACAGCGACACAATGAAACTAACAGATGTTGTGAACCAAATGGATTTAAAAGACATCCACAGAACATTTCACCTTAAAACAAAAGAATACACCTTCTTTTCAGCACCTCCAAAATCAACCATATAATTCATCACCAAACAACCCTCAATTGATATGGGAAGACTGAAATAATCCCATTTACACTATCAGGCCACTATAACCAAAAGCTCATCTTCAATAACAGCAAAAGCAATAGAAAGCCCACATACATGTGATAAACTGACCAATGACAATTTGGTCAACGATGAAATAAAGCAAGAAATTAAAGACTTCCTGGAATTTAATGAAAGTGTTGACACATCATACCAAAACTTATGGAACACAATGAAAGCAGTGTTAAGAGCAAAATTCTTATCACTACATGCGCTGGTAAAGAAACTGGAGAGATCTTACACTGGCAACTTAACAGCAGACCTGCAAGCTCTAGATGAAAAGGAAGGAAACTCATACAAGAGGAGTAGAAGGCATTTAATAGTCAAACTCAGGGCTGAAACCAACCAAATAGAAACAAAGAGAACAATACAAAGAACCAGAAAAACCAAAAGCTGGCTCATTGAAAGAATCAACAAGATAGATAAACCCCTAGCCAAACTAGCTAAAGGGCCCAGAGGCAGTATCCAAATTAAGAAAATCAGAAAGGAAAAGGGAAACATAACAACAGAAATGGAGGAAATTCAAAACATCACATCCTACTACAAAAGACTATCCTCCACAAAACTGAAAAATCTAGATGTAATCGATGGTTTTCTAGACAGATACCACATACCAAAGTTAAATCAAGAGTAGGTAAACTTTCTAAGCAGACCTATATCCCATAAGGAAATAGAAAAAGTCATCAAAAACTTCCCAACCAAAAAAAGCCCAAGACCAGATGGATTTAGTTCAGAATTCTATCAGACCTTCAAAGAAGACCTGATACCAATATTCCTCAAACTATTCCATAAAATAGAAACAGAAGGAACACTATCTAATTTATTCTATGAAGCCACAATTACTCTGATACCTAAACCACACAAAGACCCTACCAAAAAAAGAAAACTTCTAATCCTTTCATAATGTAATTCTACAGAGCAATCCAATTTAATGTAGGTCTCAGTTTTTCCAAATAGCTAAAGCTTAACAAAGTTAGGAAAATCAGAGAAGCTGGACATATGTCTTTAGATTCATTCGACCTGAGTAGACATTAAGAATTTACAGATATATATTTATCAAATATACTTTATCTAGCAAATGTACATTGTTCATTATATAAAATTATCTTGAGGCCAGGAATTCAACATCATTAGCAAAGTCATACTTCTCTAAATCAGTTTTCATTACCCTGAGTAGACGTCTACAAAGTTAGAGGTTTATAAACCTTAATCAAATGGTTGTTGTTAGTAAGTTATATTTTCCATGAATAAGAATTTAATATATTTCATATTCAATATGCTGCCAGATCTATTTTTCTAAACAAGAGTTGAATCCATATTATATACAAACATGTTGTATGGCAAATTATGATTACCTATGTTAAGATTATTTTTTAACTATTAACCACTTCATTACAAATTTTAACCTAACTTTGTTATAGATATTACAGAATTTTAACCACAACCAATAAACTTACAAATCTTGAGGTAAATATTTCAAATAATAGTCTTACTAATCCTGAGGTAAAGTTTATATTTTACCAAAAGATTTGGAGACATGACGGGGAGTATGTAAAGAGTTAGAGAGGAAAAGGAGCATGAGATAACTATCAACAGTATCTATTTGGAAATTTGCAGCTATTGTAATTGTTTTGGATGTTTTAAAGCACATAGGTTTCATAGAGTCAGGTGGTAAAGGACTATTTGAAATGGAAAGAGGCCATGGTCAAAGAAAGAAGCCAGCTAATATGCAAAACAAAGAAAAATGAAGACACCCTTTGAGAGATTTGTAAAAGTGGACTCCATCAGTGTAGTAGAAACGTAGGAGGTTGTGCAGAAGCTACTTTATGTACCTGTAGGACTTAAATGACAGGATCCAGTATGACAATGGGAAGGACAGAGATTGAATAGGCAGATTCTAAGGGAATATGGTTAGAGAATTAATAAGTTTCATTAGGGAGGCAGAGATATTAAGAAGGCAGACAAGAATAGAGTAAAAATGGGAAGGAGAGACAGAGAGAGCTGTAGAGTTGAGAGAATGTTGATAGGGAAACTAGGAATGGAAAGAGAAAGGCTAGTGACCCGGTGGCAAGGATTTTAATCCAGGGTGTCCCAAAGTGGACAAGAACTTGACAGAAAAAAATGCCCCAAATCACAGGTGAGAGGTATCCTTTTCCATGTGATAGATGCTCAGCAGGGTGAGAGAAACTGCCTGACACACCAATGTGACTTTTGTGGCAGTAGTAGGCTCCAGAAGTTGACAGAGACAGAACAGACAACTCCTAGGTGACACTTCCCGAGCAGAGAAGGTAGAGGAAAGAAGTGGCTGAAGAACAGACTTTATGTTGGGTGGCAGAAACCCCAGAAACAAATAATCCTTATCTTTGGAGGAGTCAACTAACAGCTTTGTTTGGTTAGAAAAGGCGGAGACCTTTGGCAAAGTGTTCATTTTGCCCCTCCTGGGTATTCAGCACCAGATGAAGGACAACTCTACAGTATAGTTAACAGGAAGTTTTTATTTTAGATATGAAACAAGGAAGAGTTACAAGCAAGTAGAAGATTCCAGAGAAGAGGGGGAAGAAGTAGACTGAACATGTTCAGCAGACTGGACACAGCCAAGGCATCTGTAAGAGAGGGGAGAAGAGAAGGGGAACTGGGAGTAGAAAAATGTAGTGAAAGGAGCAGACGGTGGGGGGTGGGGGAGGAGACAGAGAGGGACAGAGAGACCAACTGAGACAAAGACAGAGAGACAGAGACAGAGTGACAGAGACAGACAGAGAGACACAGAGAGAAACAGAAACACAGAGAAAGATGCAGAGAGAAAGAGACAGAAAGACAAGAGATGGAGAAAGAGCATATTGAGAATTTATCAAGGTTATAATGCCATAGGGTAGCTAGAGAGAGAGAAGCTGTGAGCAGGAGGGACTTTGGGGTTGGTAGAGGTGAAATAAGGTTTGCAATAGTCTACAACCAAAAATAAGATTATATTCATAGATTGCACATGTAAAATGCATGCTTCACGTTTGGAACATGTATGATATTTTATAAAAATTGTACTTTGTGATTTAAGCATCTTTTATTGTTGGCTCATTGGGATCCGAAAAGTTATTTTAAATGAAATAATATTATTGTTCCCCATTTTTCTACTATAAAAATATTGAAAGAAAAATATTAAAAGAAGCCTTGGGAGCACTAGGAAATGTAGGAGCACTAATTATGGCAATTATCACTGTATGTAAATGAGGACTAAGGGAAAATTTAGGAATGCGGATTATTTCACACAAAATTGCATTGGGAAAGGAGTTTCTGGCATGGATTTGAATAGGAATAGTTTACCCTTTTTAGGGAATAAGCTAGAAAATGTTTGTCCAAAGAAAGTTTTGAATGGATGCCATACTAGTCTCTAACATGGAAAATATATTTTATTCATTTTTAATAGCAATTTTCTGGTTAGTATCCATCTAAACTGTTGATTTTATCAAAAGAAATTTGTGATCAAAGTTGGTTTCATTAGTTTTCAAGTTCTATTGTAACAAGCAAAGGTTTAAAATGATATACTTAATAGGAAAAAGCTGAGTCAATCAATAATCTTTGATTTTTATCCTCAACTTTTATCATAGTACAATAAAGCTAAAGTCGATTTTTCTTCTGGGGTCTCAGTGGAAATATGCACAAACTCATCTTTGTTTCCTAAGATACTAGAACTTCATTTTTCACTGTCAAGTTCAAGTTCTACAGGTCATGCTAATTATTGGCTGAGTGATATTTGATATTTTCAAACCAACAAGGTCACTGTAAAGATTTCTTTTGTGTTTTGAGTTTATGACTTTATCTATTGTAAAAATTCACAAGGAAATTTTGGCTTTTAGTCATAATTATAGGTAGCTTAGATTTACTTGTGGGACTATTGGAACTATTTAACTTTCTTAGAGTCAACTGTGCCATATAACATACTTGAAATATAGTAATAATATCTATTGATTATGAGAAAATATTTGATGCCTGTATTGTTTCAAGCAAACATTAAAATAACACGATTATATTTAATGGTATGTATTTATGTTCTTAAGATAATAGCAGTCATATAATGAATATTTACAAATTGAAAATAAAACAGAAAAACTCTGCTTATAACCCTTATTAAAGTTTAAATAATGATAATTCAAATAACTTATGACTAGTATGAGATGATATATTCATTAATGGAGTCTTAGATTATAGTTCCCGTCTTTGACTCCAGAATTGTATTTCCTTTGGTAAACTTTAACATTGCTAAAATCATCCCTCATGCTTCCAACTATAAGAGTTTTAAATTGTGATTGTATTTATTCTATCATAAAATAATATCATTAAGTTGTAATTATAAACAAAATGAAAAACTACTATCATGCCAATAAGCAAAAGAAGCAATATGATTAAGAAAGTCTCTGGTCATGACACCAAGGCATAGAAAAGAATTCCCTGAATCAAAGAAATACAGGCTATAGCATTGACTCTGGATAGGCTGTGGACAGGTTGAATTTCTTGTAATCTTTAACCTTCCATTTCTTATTTTAACTATTTAAAAAATATTCACAGTCCCCTGAGATTTTTTTAAGTATTAAAGTATACATGAAGAAAATGAAAAGCCAAGAAGCATATCAAGTTTGTATGAGGAAATTATTGCAATTAACAGTTGCACAAATATGAGAAAACACCAGAAGATTAAATGTAATGGTCAGAGGTAGATTTTCAACAGTTCTCTGGGGAAGAGGGTGGGGCTTGATACATAAAATTTCCATATTGTTCTTTTGTAGATCTCTGACACTTAGAATTAATTATGATAATTCTTTTCAATTCTCAAGGATTGCTCAAAATCAACATTCCATTAAATATGATTCACAGAGCCATTCACAGCAGCCAGCATTGTTGGAATTATTTGTGTGGACTATGGACAGTCATTTTGGTGACTTGACTCAATTTAAAGACCTTGAGCCAAGAAAAGTTTTTCACTGAAAATAATAAGAGTAGATTTATTTTTCTTACTTAATGGAGTTCTTAAGTATAAAACAAACGATTTTTATATCTACCAATGGTCTGTTTCATCATGATTATAAGGTATATTTTCTCAAATGAAAAGTTGTTATTTTAGAAATTATTTGAAGTTAAAATTTAATACTTTTATTAAATCAGTTACTGGATAGTATTGTGGGGCTTGATACAAAAGTGCAAATTATCTGCCTTAATCTGGGTGTTGTAAGAGATGAGAAACCGATATGCTCAGTTCATTGGTGGATGGAGACCTCTAAATCTCAGGGAAATTCTTTCATGTTTAATATACATTTTGTCCTATCATATAACTGTTAGAAATATTTTGTGGTGGTTTCAATGAGAATGGCCCCCATAGACTCAGATTTGAATGTTTGCTCACTGAGGAGTGGAACTATTTCGAAGAATTAGAAGATGTGATCTTATTGAAGTGTGTCAGTATGGATGGGCTTTGAAGTTTCAAAAGCTCACATCAAGCACAAAGTCAGTCTCTCTCTCTCTCTCTCTGTCTCTCTGTCTCTCTCTCTCTCTCTCTCTCTCTCTCTGTCTCTCTCTCTCTGTCTCTCTCCTCTTTTGGAATAGGATGTAGCTCTTAGGTCCTTCTCCATCACCATGTCCATCTTCATGCTACCATGCTCTCACCATGATGATAAGAGACTGAACCTTTGAAACTGTATGCCAGCTCCAGTTAAATGTTTTCTTTTATAAGAGTTTCTTCACAGTAATAGAACACTGACTAAGACACATTTAAAACTCCCCTGTGGTTTGAAAATACTGTCTTTAATTGACTGGGATTAGGGAACCCAAATATTAATCAATATTCTCTCAGAAATTCTAAAACAGATCAAGCTAATTTTCTTTATTTTCATCAACTCAATAAGTTTAGTTCTGGCTTTTAAGATATAATTAGCAAGGGCCAATGGGATGGCTCAGTAAGCAAGGCACTTGGTGCTCAAGCTGGCAGCTGAGCTTCATATCTGAATTCACATGAAAATAGAAGAAAAAAGCTTGATTTCACAAAGTTTTATTCTGAACTTTATGTGTGCTCTGTTACACATAAGAACTCCAACATATAGTATATAACACATAGTAACCATTAACAAATAAAAATTGAAAACTTTAAGAAGATACATTAATTAAGCTTATTCTATTCCCCTGCAAATGTGTTTCTCACCTACCCACCCACTCCTGCCTCACACTCCAGCATTCCCCTACGCTGGGTCATCCAACCTCCACAGGACCAAGGGACTCCCCTACCACTGATATCAGACAAGGCCATCCTCTCCTACATATATATCTGGAGCCATGGATCCCTCCCTGTATACTCCTTAGTTGGTGGTCTATTTACTGGGAGCACTGGATGGTTCAGCCAGCTTACATTTTTCTTCCTATGGGGTTGCAATCCCCCTCTGTTCCTACTCCAGTCCTTCTACCAGCTCACCAACCAGGGTCCCAGAGCTCAGCCTGATTGTTAGGTATAAGCAACCACATCTATATTGATCAGTTGCTGCCAGAATTTCCCAAGGAATAGACATACCAGATTTCGGTTAGCAAGCTCCTCTTGGCAACATCAACAGTATCGGCGGTTGGTGTCTGTAGACAGGCTGGATCCTCAGGTGGGGCAGTTCCCGGACGGCCCTACCTTCAGTCTCTGCTCTACATTTTTGTCCCTATCTTTCCTTTGGACAGGGACATTTCTCGGTTAAAAACTTTGAGATGGATGGGTGGCCCCATCCCTCGACTGAAGGTCATGCCTATCTACTGGAGATGGAAATAGAACTATTTCCCCTTTGCTACATGAATTTGGGCTAAAGTCATTCCCACTGAGTCTTGGGAGACTCTTTCTTCTCTGGCATCTGGGAACCTCCAGTGGCTGCCCCCTGTTCCTTATCCCCCACTGCTACATAATTTATTAGATTTCCTGACTCTCTGTACCTCTCTCCTGTCCCTTCCAGTACCAGATACTTCCCCCCTTATTTCCTCCCCTTTCTTTCTCCCTTCCAGGGTCCCCCTCACTTTCTGTGATCATTCTGCTCCCACCTCAATGCAGGTCTGAGACACTCATACCCTACTCTCCCTTCCTCCAAAGTTCCCTATGGTCAGTGGATTTTATTGGGGGCATTGTGAGCTTTTGGGCTAATATCCACTTATCAGGGAATAGATACCATGTATGTTCTTTTGTGTCTTGGTTACCTTACTCAGGATGATATTTTTATTAAGTCTAGAATCTTCTATATATTAAGATTCCTTTACTAATACATTGACCATTAAGTGAAGAGGTAACATATTTTTATTCTTGCAAGTGTTTCATAAAGTACCCACTAAATATCTGAATGCTTTCTTAACACTGGTAATACACATGTAAGGATTTATATTCTCTATCTTTAATTAGCTTCCTGTCACACAGTAAATATGCTATAACAATTTTTTGGTATGACAAAATACCTGAAGTAAAAAATTTGAAAGAAAAATATTATTTGGTGGTAATATACTAAGGTTTAAGGAATTTTATTGCCAGTTCCATTTCTTTGAGGCCTATGATAATTCAGTATGTCATCGTATAAAGGTACTGAAGTATAAACTTGCTCATTTTTTCATGTTTGTGTAGAAAAATATGAGAAATAGACCAGATATAAAGTATATTATTTTAAAGCACTTCAACTGTGTATAGTGTCATAATTTATGCATTCATTACTAACTTTATAGGATCTAGAGTCACTTGGAATTAAATATATGGGCATATTTGTGAGGAATTTTCTAGATTAATTTCACAGAGGTAGGAAGACGGCCTTAGTTTCTTTTCTATTGCCATGACAATATAGGATGACCAATTCAACTTATAAAGGAAAGCATTTATTTTGAAATCATGGTTCTAGAGGTTTGGAGTCTCATAGAAGGGAGCATAACTAAATGCAGGCAGGCATGGTGCAAACACAATGCCAATGCACACACACATACACACACAGAAGGAGAGAGACAGAGAGAGACAGAGACAGAGACACAGAGAGAGAGAATTAGAAATATCAGTGGCTTTGAAACTTCAAAGCCCACCCAAGTGGCATACCACTCTAACAGGGACATAAGTTCTAATCCTTCCTAAACAGAGACCAGGCATTCAGACATATAAGCCTACTAGGACTGAAAGATCCCTGAAGGGAGACCCTTACTCAAGTCTCAGGAAGTCACGGACCCCAGACACAGAGAGACCATTTTGGATGTAATACGCAAAGGCAAGGTTTATTATGGAGATCTATTACGGAGATCTCTGGGCCAACACGTATCCCACGCAGGAGACAGAGGTGTCAACCCTGAGTGGCTGGGAGAGGGGCTTTTTAAAGGAAGAAATCACAAGCTCCAGGAGATGCGGGGATGTCAAAAGGAAATACCAAAAATGTCACAAGGAGAAACTCTCAAAGTCACAGGATTGTTCTTAAGACTCTAGGGTTTAAATGAGGGAAAAGTTCAAGCTCTCATGAGAACAGATCTTAATTCCTGTCCTTTAGGGTAAATGTTTGTCAGAGTTGATGAGGCATCTGCATCTGAAACACACCTGGTTCGGCTTGGCAGCAGGTTTCCTGGAATACTCTCCACAGGACACAATGGCTGGAGGGCACAATGGGGGCTTGAACAAACATCACAGGGGCTGAACAGAACCCATTACTCATTTACTCACATCGTTGATAAGCAGAGGGTCAGTGAGTCTGAACCAGTTCTCCTGCATTTTTAACAATCTGTCTTCCTGAGTCAGATCCTGTTGCTGAGTTTTGAGCTAATTTAAAACTCTATCTCTCAGGACTATTCTCATTAAAACCCAAACATTCCCCTCCCTGGTTTCCATGGGCTTATGACCATGTCATTATGCAAAAATTCATTTAGTTCCAGTTCAAAAATTCCTATAGTCTTTCACTTTCAATGCTATTTCAAAGTCCAAAGTTCCTTCTTAGACTCAAGGCAATCTCTTATTTTAACCTGTAAAAATCAAAATTCTGTATCACATATTTCCAACATACCAAGGCATAAAGTATATATTATCATTGCAAAAGGGTAGAAAGGTGAAATGGTGAGAAAAATTAAATGAAAGACTAAAACATAGCAGAGAAAACTCTAAGTCCTGTAGTTCTGTTTGATATCAAAGGGGATAGAAGAGTCCACTTTTCTAGCTTTGTTGAGTACCACATACTTCTTTGCCTTGGGCTGGTTCCACTCCCTGTGTGTAGTTCTCTTTGGCAGATATAGCATGGCTCTGGCATCTCCAATATCTTTGGTTCTGGAATGAATTCCAGGTCACTTGTACAGCTTCATACAATGACTTTTCTAGGCCTCCATGAGATGGTTAGAAGGCAGGGGAAACCTCTAAAAAGTCCCAGAGATCTGGGATGAGAGTCTACCAGGACTCAATAAGATGACATTAGTAGAAATGCTCAACAGGGGTAGATGAAACCCGAAGATACCACCTCCAGTAGATAGATATGGCCCCTAGTTTAGGCAAAGGGGATCAACTACACATCTTCAAAATTTTCAACTCAGAATTGTTCCTGTCTAAAGGAAATGCAAGGACAAAATTGCAGCAGAGAGTGAAAGAAAAGTCATCCAGTGACCAGCCAGCCCAACTAGGGGTCCATCCCTTGCATGAACACCAAATCCTGAAACTGTTACTGAGGCTATATTTTGCGTGCAGACAGGAGCCTGGCATGGCCGTCCTCTGAGAGGCTCTACCAGCAACTGACTAAGACAAACTCAGATACTCACAGCCAACCATAAGTTTGAGGTCAGAGACCAATATGGAAGAGTTAGAGAAAGGACTAAAGGAGCTGAAGCAGATCGCAACCCCATAAGAAGAACAACAGTGTTAAATAACTTGGCCTCCTCAAAGCTCCCAGAGATTAAGCCAAAAACCAAGGAGCATAAACCGGCTGGTTCGTGGCCCAGGAACATGTGTACCAGAGGATTGCCTTGTGTAACTTCAGTGGGAGAGGATGCACTTATTCCTGTGGAAACTTGATGCCCCAGGGAAAAAGGATCCTGGTGGGGGTGAGGTGAGGTTGTATAGGCTGTAGCAGAAGCACCCTCTCAGAGGTGGGGAGAAGGCATAAAGAACTGAGGAAGAGGGGGCCAGAAAAGTAGATAAATTTTGGAATGTAAATAAATAAAATAATGTAATAATTAAAAAGAATATACTTCTTGCCAATATTGTTCTTGCATTTTGACTCCAGCAATTAATGAACACATCTATCCAATTTCTTTTCCAACATTAACTGAAGATCAAATACATATATTTAAGGGGAGTATTGAACCTAAATTATAAAAAGGCAGTGATATTAGAAAGCAAGTCATGTCAATGCATCATTTTGTGAGGAAAAGATAAAGCAAATAGCTTAGAGAAGACAAGCTGGTTCCAAATTCAACCAAATAATACAGATCGAGAACGGACATTCTATTCCCTTCATTGTGCTGGAAATATATACTCTTTCTTGAGTTAATTGACACTAAATAATTGTTAGCCCAGTTCAAAAAAAATACTCTTGAACTGAATACATCCCTTTCATTCATGTACTCTCTTCCAGCAACACAGTCATATAAATCTTTGCCAACTTGTGAGGTAGTATCTAGAAAGTGTATAAATATTGCTGAGGAATGCATGAAGGCACGTGTTTTCATATGCCATGAAATAATTAAAAATATGAAGTCTTTGCTAGTGTAAGGAATTGGAGAATCTTTTTTCTCTTAAGGACAGTATTTACTTGCTTTTCTATTTAATTTGCATACATGGTAAATTATTAATAATTCTTGAAAAGAATGACAGAGTCAACTAATAAGGATTTAATATCTTGTGTTTGGGTAAAATACCAACAAGATATTACATAACAACCTCCAATGCTTTTTGAAAATAATAGTGTTTTAATGGTTGTGGGTAAAAAAAATAAATATTTGATATTATCCAAAAAATTCATATTATTATTCTAAGTGAACGACTACATAAATTTCCATGAAATAGGGAGCATTCCAGTGACTACTACAATATCTGGAAGATTCTTAGCCAGAATCTTAATATTTGTATTTCCAGTGTTCTCATTTAAAAAGTGAAATACCCAGAATATACTCTTAGTGTTTATTACTATGTGATACTTTTTATAGTTTTTGTAAAACAAGTTGGAGAGTATCATGCACAAACTTTAATTTAATATTAGTAGAAAAGTGAAACTTCATAATTTATTTTAGTATATTTCAACTAAGAATTTTATGACTAATGAACACCAATTGGTACTGTCCATAAACAACTAATAAATGCTTTTAAATAATGTAAAATAAATTTGATATCTCACATCATATTTAAATTTTATATAATAGCTTAGAAAATTTGTATTCAATATATGCATCAATTCCCAAAGAATGGTGTGGTTAAAATTAATTATGTAACCTTTGTCAATATTTTTGTTCAGTGACTGCCAATATATGTTAAGGATACAAACAACTCAAGTTTGGCAATGATCAATATAAACATGGTAGCATAAAACACTAAAAATGATGTTTGTCCTTCTCTTTTTAAAATGATGATTATTGAAGTGAAAATCAGGTGATCTATCAAGTGATTGTGAAAGCATGTCTGAGAAAATTACCATCAGCAACTTTACAATTACTATTATGAAAATGTAATATATATTCCCAATCCTAATCTTAAAAAGTGCTCCAACTTTCAGTATTGATCTGGTTCTATTAAGTATTTCATCTCAATATATTGTCTTATTTGTAATATATTGTCTTAGTCTGTCTTGACTAACAGAACTCAAAATAATGAATATTGTACATTCTGAAAAAGAGAAATGAAATAAAGGCAAGTTTCTTATTAACCCTTTTTGCTCTGTTGCCCACTAATTATTCAAAACATCTTCACTTAATGCTCAAGTACGAAAATTATAAATTTTTAAAGATAAGTTTGCTTAATCACAGCATGTGCATGTGAATCAAATATATTAAATAAGAAGTCACCTGCTTCATTATGTTTAATTAATCTCCACCTCTACGGAATTCATTTAATTTTTTAAATTTAAATTTTAAAATATATTAACCTTCATTATATGATACACCCTGTGCTAAGCAAAATTCTATCTCTGGAAATAAACATCCAGTGTGTGGAATGATGGAAATGTCTTGCAAGACACATTATTGAATTATTATACAAATTGTTATTTGATACTTATCAATATTAAGTGCTTAATATGAACTTATATGTTCTGACACAAGACTGTGAAGCCTAGATGTTAACACTATTCATTTATTTATTTTTAAATTTTATTTATTCGTACTTTTGCTCTTTTGGGGGAAGATATTTGCCACATTGTGTGTTTTTATGGGGATCAGAAAAAAATTTACAGAGGTCAATTCTCTCCTTTCTCATGTGCATACCACAGATTGAGCTTGATTTCTCAGCTTTGGTAGCAAGCACATTAAAACCACTGAGCCGTCTCACTGGCTCAAAACACAGGTTTTTGACCTGACCTGGATGCTGGTGGTTGATAAATCTTATCATTAGAAATTAAAGACAGATTAGAAGACCTTTCTTCAGATTTGGAAAAATAAAGTAAAATAGGCATAGGAAGCCTATTTACTGTAGACTCAAGTCTACAGTAAAAGAGAAAAAAACAAATCCAGTTTGAGAAACTTGAACACTAGGGAATTCAGCCCAAAGTGAGGGTTCATGTTTATGTAAACAAAGTGAGATGTATATATGAGCAAATCCATATGAGACAGAGTAAACTACATGCCGGTTCAAGTCTTTATAATGTAATAAAAAAAATACAGGTGGAAAGGCTCACTGTGAAAGCAGGAAGCACTAGTCCATGAGCTAGAATCCTGATTGCAAGAAAAGGAGACAGCTGACACTGCTTGCTGACCACAGAGGGGTGTGATCAGGCTTTCAGAATTTCTCTGCCGTTGTGAACTACAGTCTTTAGTGAGCCTAAATGGTCACTTCCTCTGTGAACTTGTTTCTGTCAGGGATTTTGTCACCATGATGACATGATGAGAAACATAACTAATGTACCACAAATTACAGCCTTACATTATAATCTACTGCCCTTTCTAAGGACAGACCTAGGCCTTAGCAATGTATTGCCACAGAATAAAGTTGGCCCTGCTTTTCAGAACCTGTATTTCCCAAAGCCTGCTCTCTAAGTGTGAACATTTTATAGAGCAGGGAAGCAAGCAGTGGAAGAGTTCCTTCTAACATTTTAGTGTTGGAAAATGATGAGAAGGGCTCACAAGACTGGGGCACGTTACTTTTAGAACTCATGAGTAGTAGCAGTTTTGATGTTGTATTATTAACTGATAGGAAAAAAAATTTAGCTCTCCAAAGAGAACAAACTTTAAATAGCTCTGTTATTTTATAACAATCCTATGAGTTCAATTTGTGGTGATAAATATATAATAAGCCTAATTAGCACTACACCTTGAATCAAAAGTTGGACCATCCAATATTCAGAACCTAATTCTGATATATTCTATTGTTTTTCTTAAATATTAATAGTAAAATTGTATATTAAGGAAGGAATCAATAAAACAATCATAATTTTATAGGAAAAGCACATTTCACTATTTTTTGTATTATGTATATTGAAATTAGACTTCTGCTTTTGTTTCCATAATTTTTGAATAACATATGTGTTTAAATATTCATAGATTCACCAGAGTAAGAAGTGAGCTAGGATATTTCACTGGGCATGGTATTTAATGACTTTCATATTAGCTAGACAACTGTAAATTAATATTTATAGAATTAAGGAGTAGTTGAATGGAAGGGATAGTTATGTTTTCAATTGAAATAATTTTCTTCATTTCCTAAGTTAATTGAAACTGATTTCTTCCACATACATCACTCCCCATCCTCAGAACGCATACCTTCTTCGCAAGAACCAAATTCTTTTGCTTAGGGGTGGGGCTGTATTTACTTCCTCTTCTCCTTGCTGGGATTTTGTCTACTTTGAACTTCTGCAGGACTTTGAGCATGTTCTTCCACTTGTAACCAAGAAGGTGTTTTCAGTTGATAGCTGGTAGGGGAGGAAAATAAGTGGAGTGACTTTAGATATATAAAGCACACCCCAGGGCAGGATACATGTGTAAGAATAGTTAGTCAGTAGAAAAAGAACCCTGTGCTGTTGTGTTGTGTGTGTGTGTGTGTGTGTGTGTGTGTGTGTGTGTGTGTGTGTGTTTATGGTTTGTTTTATTTTTGGTTTGTTATTTTATTAAGAGAGGGAGAATGAACATGAAGTGGAGTTGAATGGGATGAGGGAATCTGAAAAAAGTTTGGTGAAGAGAAAGAATATGTTATAAAAATATGCTGATTGAAAACTCAAGATTTGTGAGAGTTTTATGTATGAAAGTGATATACTTCAGTTTGGAGCCACCTAGAAGATCGACAGTGTCACAAATAAAAAATTAATTAAGCAATATTCATTTGTATTTTTTATTTCTTCAAATTATAGCTATATCTCTTCAAAATTAATAGGTGTATTTCTCAATTGACTTCTTATCCTCTCATTTATTTAAAGCTTGGTGTGTGTCAGGCATGGTGCTGGCAGCTGCTTTCACAGTTTCCAAGGTAGTATGTATGCTTAGACATGGAAATCCACACTGTCTTGACTGCCAAGAGAGATTTCTAGACACAGAGAATGTTTGGCAGTAAAAAAAATGGCTTTCTGCCTTTTTTGTGTCCTAGAAAGAAATTCAGAGAAGGAGATGGCAATAAGTATTTTACTGAAGTATGTTTTAGAGATTATTATAAGCAAGAAAGACTGTTTAAACTGGCCATGGTGTAGCTATAAATAAATACTCATTGGTAACTTTTCCCGAGAACATGTTTGGATCAATGTTTAGTTACATAAAATACAAGTTGCTGGAAAAGTATAGTCAGAATATTCACTCACCAGCAACTTCTATTATTAAAACAGTAATAGTTTAAAATTTTTATTTGATATAACCTTTGTGTTACTCTTGCTACTTATGGATATGGAGTTGGTCATTTTCACGAGACAGCAGACAGACCTCCCTCATCTCCTTGAAGATTTATCTGTGTGTCATCCTGGTGTTATCATTATCAGCCCACAGAAGAGGTAAGGGAATTCACATCGTGGTAGCAGCACCTTTGCTAAGGCTCTATACGTCATCACATAGTATCCCTATGAAATAGCATGAAATGTAATGAGCTGTAGTTCCATTTAAAGATAGTTAGAATTGAACTCAGAGATCTAATTTGACAAAGTCATGCAGTGACTGAATCATATGGTTAGAATTATCTCCAAAATAAAATTTTGTGGTTAGCAAGTCTTCTCTCACTTGTAGAATCTAATTTTGAAAATGACATGAGACCAAAATGGGAGTAATTTGGAAAGAAGATCAACAAGAGGAGTGAGGGAGTTGAAATACTAAATAATAAATAATATCAAATATGTCAAACCAAACAAACAAAGCAAAAGAGCCAAAGAAAAAGCTCAAGAAATGAATATGGACCAGAGATACATATATTCACGTATGCACAAGGAAATCCTATAAAAACACAAATGAGGAACCATAATATGAATTTAAATGGCATGCAAGATTAAAACAACAACAGTAATAGCAGCAGCAGCAGCAGCAGCAGCAAAAATCTCTGGTGAAGCGATATGCAACCAAGGACCTTCATAAATGCCATTGGCTATTGAGTTACTTGTGTTGGTAATCTTCTTCTGGGTATGGTGGCTGGACGTAAGAGTGGTTTATATACCCTGTGAAATTCTTTGGAAGTAAAATAAATTTTCATTTGTGAGAAGTTATGAATTGGAGATAAGTTCTAAGTTAGGGATGAGGGCTTGAATTTATTTCCCCTCTTCACAGTTGGAATCTCATCTTGCCCCGACCTGCAGAGATGCTGTGCATGAAGCTAAAATTAATGAATGTGAGTTCATATTGTATTTGTCCTGCTATATTTAGTTGGCCTTGTTTCCTTGGTGTCCTCCATCTGCTCTGGCCCTTACAATCTTTGGGACTCCACTTCCATAGCATTTCCTGAGCAGTGAGAGAAGGAACTGATGGAGTTGTTTCATTTAGGAATGAGTATTTTAAGGTTTCTCACTCTTTCCACATTGTACATCTGTGTCTTTCTATATTTATTTCCATATACTGCTGGATGAAGCTTTGCAGATGATGGCTGAGTAAGACACTGAACTACTAGTACAATAATTAGGAGTAATGTAATTAGTGGTTTTTTTTAATTTACTGAGACCCTGACCTATCTTGTCTTAGGTTTTTGAATGCCCAAATAGGGGATAGGTTCCATCTCATGAAGATGCTCTGAAATCCAGTCAGATATTGGTAGGTTGGTCCTAGAAGCTTTGTGCCACTATTGCAGGACACCTTGCAGGCAGATAACTATTTTAGATCAAGGTCCACTTTAGCTGGGTTAGTGTTTACCTTTTTCCTTTAGTAGTATGCAGAGTACCTTACAGCAACATGAACACTAGTCATCAGGGTTGAAGGCTCTAGGTAGGCATCAATTCAGCTTTTCTGTGTTTAATGGGTATGTAGGTGTTGTCCACAAATAGGGCCTTATCATCAGTTTATGAAAAAAAACCAATAGCCTTGGTAATACCCTGGGTTGCTTGAGGGTTTCCTTGCGGCTCGTTTTGTTTACAGCTCAATTAGATGTAACCCATGCCTAGAACTGTATACTGTATTTGGTGATAAAGGATAACCAGTTGTAGCTACATCTCCCCTATTATTTGGTGATTCCATTTAGATCACTTTCATGCATGTATAAATATTAGGAAGCTTCTACTGCATTAGGTTTCCATATAGCCCTTCAAATGGCTCTTGGTTTTGTTTGCCCCTCTTCATATTCCATTCCTTATACCCCTATTCTCTCCTCCTCATTTGATCCTTGTGTTTTACTCTTCTTCCCTGTCTCAAATGCATCCATAACTTACTTTTCTATTTCCTCTTTCTAGGAAGAACCTTCCACCACACCTAGTCCATACTCTCTACTTAACCTCTATAGTTATACAGACTATAGTCTGTTTATCTAAAACTTAACAGCTAAAATGCAAGTATGCGTAAATATATAGCATATTCAACCTTTGAGTCTGTGTTCTTCACTTAAAATGATCTTTTTACTTATATTTACTTGAAAAATTCATGATTTCATGTTTTTTAAATAACTGAATAATATTCTATTGAGTACCTATACCATATTTTCTTTATCAGTTCATCTGAAGATGGGCATTTAGACGGTTTCCAATTCTGACTCTCAAGAATAGTGTAGCAATAAACATGGTGGACCAAGTGTCCTGGTGTTAGGATGGTGTGTGTTTTGGGTACCTGCCATGGATAGAAGACCTAGATTTTGAGGAATTACAACAATAAATTCTATAGTGTCTATGCAAGTTTGCACTCCCACCAACAATGAATGAATGTTCACCCTACACCAAATCACCACTATTATGAACTGTAATGTTTTATTTATTTTTATTAATTATTTTACTTCCTTATATGCCAAATCTCACCCCCAACCAAGTCCCTCTCACAGAAGTCTACCCTTGTTCCGCCTTTCCCTTCACCCCGTATCCTCTCAGGCTGGGGCATAAAGTCTCTACAGGATTAAGTTCATCCTTTCCTACTAAGACCAGACAAGGCAGCCCTCTGGTACATATGTGCCAAGGTCTAGGACCAGACAGTGTATGTTCTTTGGTTGTTCGGTTGCTAAGTCTCTGTGACCTCCGAGGGGTCCAAGATAATTGACTTTGTTGGTCTTCTTGTGGGGTTGACATTCCCTAAGTTCCTTCAATCCGTGCAGTAACTCTTCAATAGAGGATTCTGATGTCCATCAAATGCTTGCTAGTTGGTATCTGTAACTGTCTCAATCAGTTGCTGGATAGAGCCTCCTGAAGGAGAGTCATGCTAGGCTTCTGTCTTCAAGCACAATGTAGCATCAGTAATAGTCCACCCAGATGATGGATCCCAAGTTGAGTCTGTCACAGGCTCCCTATTCCCTTAGTCTCTGCACCATTTTTGTTCCTGTATTTCTTTTAGACAGGAGCAATTTTGTGTTGAAGACTTCGTAGGTGGATTGGTGTCCTCATCCATCCACTGGTGGTCCTGTGTGGCTACCGAAAGTGGTATCTTCAGGTTCAATATCCCTACTGTTGAGCAATTCAGCTAAGGTAACCTGTATTGAGTCCTGGGATCCTCCCCAATCCCAGGTCTTAAAGATCCTAGAAATTTTCCTCAACATCCCATCTCCCACCCAAGGCAGCTGTGTATTTCCACTCCCCCTTTTGTCTCTCCCCATACCCAATCCTGCCCCACTATTTCTCCCTCTTCTCTTCCACTCAGGTCTTTCCTTTCCTCTGCCTTCCATGACTATTTTATTCCTCTTCTAAGTGATATTTAAGCATCCTTACTTGGGTCTTCCTTCTTGTTTAACTTCTTTGGATCTCTGCGATGTATCACGGGCCATCTGTACTTTCTGACTAATATCTACTTATCAGTGTATAAGAATGTCCTTTTTGGGTCTGGGTTACCTCACTCAGAATGACATTTTCTACTTCTTTCTGTTTGTGTGCAAAATTCATGCTGTGCTTGTTTTTAATTACTGAATAATGTTCCATTGTGTAAGAGAACCATATTTTCTGTATCCATTCTTTGAGTGACATTTACATTGCTTCCAGTTTCTCACTATTGCAGATAAAGTTGTTATCAACATAGTGGGGCACTTTTCCTTGGGTGTATGGTAGAATATCTTTTGGTATATGCCCCAGATTGGCATAGCTGGGTCTTCAGTTAGAACTACTTGCAGTTTTTTTTTTGAGAACCCACCAGAATGATTTCCAGAGTGTTTGCACCAGTTTTCAGTCTCACCTGCAAAGGAAGACCATTCTCCACATCCTCACTCATTTGTGCTGTCACTTGAGTTTTTATCTTCACCATTCTGATTGGAGTAGGGTGATGTCTCAGGGTCATTTTGATTTGTATTTCCCTGATGATTTGAGATTCCTCTATTGAGAATTATCTGCTTAGCTCTGCACCCCATTTTTAAATTGGGTTATTTGATAATTTGGAGTCTTCCTTCTTGAATTCTCCATATATTTTGGATATTAGCCCTCTATCAGACATAGGGTTAGTGTAGATCTTTTCCAAATTTGTAGGCTGTCAATTTGTTCTTTTTGTTTATAGCTCTTGAATTTCAAGAGATTCCATTTTTCAATTTTTGAGTATTTCTTTAAGTGTTTCACATCCAATTGTGTTTCATCTTTTGAGAATTCTCTGTTTAGATATATACCCATTTTAATGGAGTTATTTGGTTTAATGGAGTATTTTGATTTCCAATATTTTTGTATATTTTAGATATTAGCCCTCAATTTAATGAGTAGTCAGGAAATATTGTTTTTCATTCTGTAGCCTACAGTTTTGTCTAATTGACTAATGATACTGTCCTTTGGAATAGAGAAGTTTTTGAGTTTCATGAGGTCCCATCTATTAGTTGTTGATCTTAGTGCTTGTGCTAATAGTGTTCTTTTACAAACCTCTTTTCCTGTGCCAATGAATTCAACACCCCCCTCCCAGCCACTTCTCTTCTATCAGGTTCATTGTGGTTGGTATTAGGTTGAGGTCTTTGATCCATTTGGGGTTAAGCTTTTGTGCAACATAAGAAATATGGATCTATTTGTACTCTCCTACATACAACCATCCAGTTTGACAAACAATTTTGTTGATGATACTGTCTTTTTCCAGTGAATATTTCTGGTTTCTTTATAAAAAATCAAGTGTCTATATGTATGCAGATTAATGTCTGGGTATTCAATTTGGTTCCATTGATCACTATGCTTACTTTTATTTCAGTACTGTGGTGGTTTGAAGATGCTTGTCACAGAGACTGGCATTATTAGGTGGTGTAGCTTGTTAGAGGAACTATGTCACTGTGGAGGTGGGCTTTGAGACCCTCTTTCAAGCTGCCTGAGGACAGTCTGCTCCTGGCTTCCTTTGGATGAGGATGTAGAATTCTTAACATGTTTCCTGTAACATGCCAGACTGGAATCTGTTGTGCTTCCTGCCATGATGATAATGGACTGAACCTGTGCACCTTCAAGCCAGCCCCAATTAAATATTGTTCTTTGTAAGAGTTGCTTCGGTCATGGTGTCTGTTCACAGTAGTAAAATCCAAATTAAGACAAATAACATGCTGATTTTATTACTGTCGTTTTGGAGTTCAATTTGAAAACAGAAATGATACCTTCAAAAGTTCTTTAACTACTCAGAATTGTTTTATTTATCCTATGTTTATTCTTACTCCATAGGGTGAAATTTTCCTTTGAAGTTCTGTGAAGAATCAGAACACTTTTCATTTTTATTTCAAATACTGGGTACCCGCTAAGTTAATTTTGTACATAATCAAAGGCAACATCCATTAATATCACCATAACTATAAATGTAGATTTACACAGTTTGGATTAAATGTCTCCCAAATGAATATATTGCTACTATAATTTTGGTACCATTAGTAGGTGGGACTTAGTGAATGGAAATTCAGGTTTTGGTATGTGCCCTTGAGAGAGAAATTGTGACCCTAGTTCTTTCTGCTTAATTTTGCTTCCTGGATACTATCACATAGACAGCTATGTTCAGCTCTGCCACAAGGTTCTGTCTCCATGTACTCAGCAGGTTACACCAGTGGGGGCTTTTATGAAAATCTTTGAAGATATAACTTTTTAGATATGGGTGGGACTTTGTGATAGTGCAAATGAGAATGGCTTCCACAGGCTCACGTGTTTGAAAGCTTAGTCCCCAGTTGATGGAACTGTTTTTGAAACATTAGGTGGTGAAGAAGTGTGTCACTAGGGGTGGACCTTCAGGTTTCAAGTCCTATGCCATTCCAATTAGTTCTGTTTCCTTCTTGTGGATCAGATATAAACTCATGGAGACTACTCCAATGCTGTGCCTACCTGCCAATTGTCATTTTTCTTTTCGTAATGGTCATGGACCCTTACTCTCTGGAACTGTGAGCTTTATTTTATAAGTTGCCTTGGTCATGGTTACAGCAGTAGAAAAGTAACTAAGACAGAATTCCAGCAGTCATATTGACATTTTGGCTGGCTTGGTCATGTGTAAATCCTGTGCATGTTATCCTAGCTTCTATGAATTGATACATCCAATTGTACTTTAATGTCCAATAAATACTGTTTTGCTCCATTTTCTTCCTCTATTTTTTTACAATATTTCAGTCCCTTCTTACATGATGATTCTTAATTTCTTGGGCAATAGAAATATTAATGTCCCATTGGGGCAAGGCACTGCACAATCTTATTCTCAACACTGCATTTAAAAAATCATTTGATTTAGGATAAGAAATATAAGAGGCAATTTAGCTTAGCAATATTACTTGTTTCTTTCCTAAGTACTAGCATGTAGTTCTTCCAGATTTGGGGAGCAATTTTTGACACCAGGCATAGATTCTATCTTTTGTAGTGGTCACTGTAGTCATTCAGAAAGTGACATTAATATTTGCCTATTTCACATCTTGTTAAGATAGTCATTACATAGCTTACAGGTAGGTGATAATATTTTTTCACCAATAATATGCATAAAACTTTACAGAATTATGAACGCTAGGCTATAAGTGTCCAGGTTGTTTCCAGCTCAGTTCCTTATGTTTTATGAATCAAGTATATGGTATTTTCAGCAATAAAATCATATCAATAAGTTATGGAGCATAGCCAAGTCAATGGCAATAGCCTACAATGTTTGAGGATATCTCTGAAACCCTACAGGCCTACAACTTGAAATTAGACACTGGGGTTATCTTTAGAAGGTCAATGCTATCCTGGAGAGCTATTGTACACTAATTAATAGGTAATTCCATTTAAATTTCTTTTATATGCATATGAATATATGTACATATTTTAGAAAGCTTCTTTAGCAGTAGATTTCTATTTTAGTGTTAGTTATTCCTCCCCATATTTCCTCTTCTATCCAGCCTTCCCATCCCTCATTTCCCATTTCTATTTCTATTACATTCCTTCCTCTCTTTACAATCTGCATTATATTGTTCTTTCCTTGAAATTCTCTCCATGATTACTAGTTTTTTATTTCTGTGTGTACTATAATTAAAATACAGATGGGGGGAGGGGGAGGGAGAGGGGAGGAAGAGGGAGAGGGAGAGGGAGAGGGAGAGGGAGAGAAAAAAGGAAAGATTCAAAGCTAACATTCATCCACGAGAAAGAATGAATAGCACATTAATTTTTGGGGGTTATGTCACTCAAAATGGTAGTGTCCATTCTATTTATTTACTTGAAGTCTTCATTAGAGGAATTTTAATCCATCCACATGCCTGATTTAGCAAGGGATTATGTCCAAATTCCTTCTAAGCCTGTATAATCTTGATGGAATGGCATACTTTAGTCCCTCTGGCTGCAATACAAACAAACTGTTAATATATAACTTTATAAAGTAAAAGTAAAATTAGTTTGTAGAAGAAAACAGTCATGTTTGAAAGTGATCTCTAATTGAGGTACAGATAAAGTGATGAATCAAAGAAAGACATGACAGAAGGAGTCAGAGGTAAAAAAAAATTGCTAACTCTAATGAGAACAGACAAGAAAGAGAGGCACTTAAGGGTAGAGCAAAGTTAGCCAGGGTATAGGGCAGTTTGGTGAGTTCAGTTCAATTGAGTTCAGTTGAAGGCACTTGAACTCAGTTGCATTCATGCAGTTTCATTCACTTTTATTCAGTTTATACAGTCAATGCAGTTAGTGCAGTTCAGTTCATGGATTTCAGAGGCAGATTCCAAAACAGAACATTTCATTGAGAAGCTGAAAAGACCTAATTTGAATCAGTCAGCTTGGAGGGGAGCTTTGATTCAGAACACCTGAGTTGAACCAGTCAGCCAGAGTTCAGAAATATCTAGAAAGGGGAAGTTTATTCAGCAGTAAGCCTCCAAGACAACAATTACATCTGGTGAATAAAAGTTACCTTTATTACTTCATAATATAATTTTTCTTTGCAGGTGAGTAAAGAACTATACGTGTGCCATGTTCACATTTTCTACTCAGTGATGACTGTGCATCTATATTGCTTCCATTTCTTGTTTTTTTTTCAATAGAACAGAAATGAATATCAATGAGCAAGTATCTCTGTATTACAATATAGAGAATTAGAATACACTCAAGAGGTAACACTGTTGGCTCCTATGGTAGAGAGGATTGTAACTTGTGGAGACTCTCCATACTGATTTATACAGTGACTGCACCAATGAAAACAGGTTCCTCTTGCTCAATATCTATACCTGTATTTATTGTCATTCTTAAATCTTAGACATTCTGAGAGCAGTTTTAATTTGTAACAAATATCAACAAAGATGAGTAATGCAAACTTTATAATTTTTTAATGGATCACAAGCTATGGTTTGAGCACCTCCCCACCATTACAACACTAACCATTAAAACTTTTATTGTAAGTATGATAATCAATAATGATTATCAAAGAGATTTAGAATCAACATGGAAATAATATGTGGGCATATATTTCAATGAGAAATTGTCTATATTAGATAAACTGAGGGGTAAAGCCCTACAATAAATCTGGGGAGTCTTATTCTAGTTTTTAATCGGAGGGATAAAGTGAGATACCTACTTAAATTACTGCACTCTGCTTCCGGACTTTTGACACAATTTTGAACAACTGCTTCCTGCTCACTTTGCTATCTTCTTTTTTATGATTAACTATAATTTCAACATAACATCTCAGCCAAAATAACCCTTACATACTTAAGTTGCTTTTGTCCCATATTTTGTCAAAGCAATGAAAGAAGAGTCTAATATAGAAGGTCTTTAAAAGGAATTTTCCAGAGAAAAACGACTTTTGAAACCGTGATTTACTCTACATTAGAGCAGGAAGGAGAATATACAAACTATGATTTAATGATGCTCCCTGCAGCTAGGCTGCCTGATTGAAGAGAAATTGGGAATTAGATCAATAGCTGGGGTGACAGGGTTGAGGGGGAGGGTGTGTATAGTAGACTATGTAAAGACAACAGTCAGAAAAGTGTTTGCGGGTAAGATTAAGATAAAGGACAGTAAAGGATTTTTCTTTACCTGAGTTTCTAAAGGAGCCTATAATGAAGGCAGTACCAGGAAGTGATGATGTTTGCCTTGAGGAACATTGTTTAGAAATGACTTCTTTTATTTAGATCCATACACGGGATTAGGGTGGGAATTGACCTAAAATTTCTATCGTAAGTATCATCCAAAAGAGTTGATTGTTTCTATCTTACTTATACCGTATTCCTCCCTTTTAAAGATTGGATATTTTCTTTATTTACATTTTAAATTATATCCCCTTTCCTGGTTTCCCGTCCAGAAACCCCCTAACCCCCTACCCCTCCCCCTGCTTCTATGAAGGTGCTCCCCCACCCATCCACCAACTTCCTCCCTCCTCCCTGGTATTCCCCAACACTAGGGCCTAGGTATTCCCCTTCAGTGGACCAAGGATATCTCCTTCCATTGATGCCCCGCAAGGCTGTCTGCTACTACACATGCGGTTGGAACCATGGGTCACTCCATGTGTAATCTTTGATTGATGTTTTAGTCCTTGGAAGCTCTGGTGTGTCTGGTTGGTGGATATTGTTGCTCTTCCTATGCATTTACATATCCATTCAGCTCCTTCAGTCCTTTCTCTAATGGGGTCACTGGGGACCCCATTCTCAATCCAATGGTTGACTTTGAGCTTCTGCCTCTGTATTTGTCAGGCTCTGGCAGAACCTCTCAGGTGACAGCTATATCAGGTTCCTGTTAGCATGCACTTCTTGGCATCTGCAATAGTGTCTGGGTTTGGTGACTGTATATGGGCTGGATCCCCAGGTGGGGCAGTCTCTGGATGGCCTTTCCTTCAGGCTCTGTTTTTCATCTAACGATGCTTCAGGTTACAGATCATCCCCATCTGCTGATATATTTTATAGTAACCATTAAGGGACATTGGAAACAATAACATGAATAATTTAACCTTCAGTAAAATAGATTATCTTATTATATTCTGTTCTCTCTTATCTGAATTTATTTGCCATTGATTTAAATTAATAATGACATCTACTCCTGGGTTTTTAGTTTTCAATGGATGTGACTTTATGCTTCTTGCCATGGGTTGAGTTCTGCCTATCTCCTTGGCCAATTGCATCTGCCATTCTCTAGTCTTCATAATTGTTAAGGGATAGGAAACCATCATGAAACCAAGGTGTTCTTTCTATCATCTTGAATTATTTTCTTAAAAGTATTTGTAGGAGTTGTAGGGATGAAAAGAATAAAGAATTAAACAAAATTTATAATAATGAAAATTAGCAAAGACATAATGGTCAGAGAATGAATATTTGTTGAAGGAAATTTGGGTCATGCATTTTTGAAGATTTTTTAAATCTAATGGCAGGATCATATCATATGAAATAGTGGCCTCTCCTATAATTAGCATTTTTGCAACCTTTGTTGTATAACTATAGCCTGGAGCCTAGACTTCCTGCCTGACCTCTATATTTACCTTTCCTGACATTCCTAAAATGAGACTAAATAAACAGTGTATTAGAGGGCTATTACGTTGCATTTCATGGTTTTCATTCATATTGCATTCTCAAAGCATTGAGAACTAAGGGGACTCAGACAAAAGAATATAAATATATTGTGAAATAGCTATGACAAGGGTTCAAAAAAGAAGAATAATTGAAAGGAAACATTTCTTAGAAAGATCCTGATTGCTGTCTCCTATCTTCTTTTAAGTTTATTTGAAGTTGCTTGCTATTGAACATGATGTGAAAACAATGGTATCAGTGTGAGATGCTTCACTATTCACAGAAGAAGATTCTTCCAGCAGAATGACAAAAGTGGAAGGAATAATGCTAATAAATGAAATAAGAATTTAAAGTTACAGATTTGAAAGAGTACAGGTACATGTGCCACAGGAAAAATAACCATCTCCCTGACTGATATCCAGAGAAGTTCGAAATGGAACTGGCAGAAAACAAAACACTGAAAACACTTGAGTTAACAGAGTCACAGAAAATTCTGGGGCTAAGATGATTCCCTGCTCATGCATGCTTGTTTAAAGTGGCTTGATTAATAGAATTTAAGAGTTTTCTTTTTTCATCAGTGATTTATGGACATGGTTAAGGTTAGAGCACAATGTATGTAATGAAGAGGAGAAAGTAAAGAAGCTGACAGATCAATCATTGTATTTCCACAGAGGTGCAGAAAGAGATAATGTCTGTCAGCAGCAAATTATGACAACATTTACTTTCCAAATAAATTATTCTTTCTTTTAGCATTTATGCAGTTCTTGAGCTATCTGTCTGTTCTAAAATTATCCACTCTTTGTTTTTTTAGATCCAATTGATAAGATATAATTGCCCACTTAAACATACAAAGCCCAGTACCATCCATCCCTTAGGAACATTAATAACAACCTGTAAATACACAGAAGAGAATCTTAACATCACCTGCCGTGACTTCTCACCCTTTCCTCTCTCCTTTCCTGTTCAGACAGATATAGTACTAAAAGAAGAAAGCTAGCATAGAAATTTATGCTAAATTACATCAGATTGTGTGCAGAAATAAATAGTTTCCACAGAGACAAATCAAAAGTTAAGAGGATGAGTTGCTGTTGCAGAGGATCCAAGTTTTGTCCCCAGTATGCATGCATGCTGGATATCTCAGAATGGCCTGTAATATTAGCTTCAGGGGATGCAACACCCTCCTTTCATACCTATGACATCAGAACTCAGGAATAAATATCCACCTGGGTAAACAAACATACTTACAAAAATAAAATAAATCATATTTAAAATAACCTTTTAAAATAATTTTAAGTATTTTTAAGTATATTATCATATCATCTACAAATAGTAATATTTTGACTTCTTTCTAATTTTATCTCTTTGACCTCCTTTTGTTGTCTGACTGCTCTAATTAGGACTTCAAATACTATATTGAATAGATAGGGAGAGAGTGGGCAGCCTTGTCTAGTCCCTGATTTTATGGAATTGCTTCAAGTTTCTTTCCATTTAGTTTAATGTTGGCTACTGGTTTGCTGTACATTGCTTTTACTACGTTTATGTATGGGCCTTGAATTCCTAATCTTTCCATGACTTTTATCATGAAGGGGTGTTGAATTTTGTCAAATGCTTTCTCAGCATCTAATGAGGTGATCATGTGGTTTTATTACTTTGAGTGTGTTTATATAGTGGATTATGTTGATAGATTTCTGTGTATTGAGCCATCCCTGCATCCCTGGATGAAGCTACTTGATCATGATGGACAATCATTTTGATGTGTTCCTGGATTCAGTTTGTGAGAATTTTATTGAGTATTTTGCATTGATATTCATAAGGGAAATTGGTCTGGAGTTGTCTCTCTTTCTTGGGTCTTTGTATGGTTTAGTTTTAAGCTTAATTGTGGCTCATAGAAGGAATTGGGTAATGTTCCTAACGTTTCTGTGTTGTGGAATAGTTTGGAAAACATTAGTATTAGGACTTCTTTGAAGGTCTGAGAGAATTTTGCACTTAACCCAACTGGTCCTGGGCTTTTTCTGGTTGGGAGAATTTAATGACTGCTTCTATTTCGATAGGGGATCTGGGATTGTTTAGATGGTTTATCTGATACTGATTTAACTTTGGTAATTAGTATCTGTCTAGAAAATCGTACATTACTTCCAGATTTTTCAGTTTTGTTGAATATAGGCTTTTGTACTAGGATCTGATGATTGTTTTGAATTTTCTCAGTTTTTTTGTTATGCTTCCTTCTTCATTTCTGAATTTGTTAATTTGGATACTGTCTCTGTGCACTCTGGTTAGTCTAGGTAATGGTTTATCTATCCTGCTGATTTCTTCAAAGAACCAGCTCCTGGTTTTGTTGATTCTTGGCATAATTCTTTTTGTTTCTACTTGATTGATTTGAGCCCTGAGTTTGATTATTTCCTGACTTCTAATCTTTTTGGGTGTATTTACTTCTTTTTATTCTAGAACTTAAAGGTATGCTGTCAAGCTGCTTGTGTATATTCTCTCCAGTTTCTTTTTGAGGAATTCAGAGGTATGAGTTTTTCTCTTAGCACTGCTTTCATTGTGCTCCATAAATTTGGGTATGTTGTGCCTTCATTTTCACTAAATTCTAAAACGGCTTTAATTTCTTTATTTCTTCCTTTACCAGGTTATCATTGAGTACAGCATTGTTCAGCTTCCATGTGTGTGTGGGCTTTCTGTTGTTTTTGTTGTTGTTGAAGAGAAGTCAGTCCAATGCAATCTGACAGGACACATGGGATTATTTCAGTCTTCTTGTATTTGTTGAGGTCTGCTTTATGACTGATTATATGGTCAATTTTAGAGAAAGTACCATGAGGTGCTGAGAAGAAGGTATATTCTTTTGTTTTAGGATGAAATGTTCTATAGATATCTGTTAAATAGATTTGGTTCATAACTTCTTTTAGTTTCTCTTTGTGTCTGTTTAATTTCTGTTTCCGTGATCTGTCCCTTGATGAGAGTGGGGTCTTGAAATCTCCCAAAATCATTGTGGGAGGTGCAATGTGTGCTTTGAGTTTTAGTAAGGTTTCTTTTATGAATGTAGGAGCCCTTGCATTGGGAGCATGGATATTTAGGATTGAGAGCTCACCTTGGTGGTTTTTTGTTTGATGAACATGGTATGTCCTTCATGAACATTTTTTATAACCTTTTGTTGAAAGTCAATTTTATTTGACATATGAATGACTACTCCAGCTTTTTTCATGGGGCCATTTGCTTGGAAAATTGTTTTCCTAGTCTTTTACTCTGAGGTTGGATCTGTCTTTGTCGCTGAGGTGTGTTTCCTTTATTCCCCAAAATTCTGGGTCCTCTTTATCTATTTAGTCTGCTAGTCTATGTCTTTTTATTGGGGAATTGAGTCCATTAATGTTGAAAGATATTAGTGACCAATTATTAATGTTTCTTGTTTTGTTGTTGTTGTTATTGTTGTTGTTGTTGTTATTGTTGTTGTTGGTGGTGGTGGTGATGATGTTGAAAATTAGAGGAGGAATTATACTTGAGTGACTATCTTCTTTTGGGTTAGTTGAAATTAGATTACTTTCTTACTTTTTCTACAGTGTAGTTTCCCTCCTTGTGTTCAGGTTTTTCATCTATTATCCTTTTGGGGCTGGATTTGTGGAACCATTTTGTGTAGTATACTTAAGTTACCCCAAAAATTCCACCAGAAAACTCCTAAACCTGATGAACAACTTCAGCAAAGTGGCTGAATATAAATTTACCTCAAACAAATCAGTACCTTTGCTCTACTCAAAAGATAAACAGGCTGAGAAAGGATTAGGGAAATAACACCCTTGCAATACTCACAAATAATATAAAATACCTCAGTGTAACTCTAACCAAGCAAATGAAAGATCTATATGACAAGAACTTCAAGTGTCTGAAAAAAGAAATTGAAAAAGAACCCAGAAGATGGAAACATATCCTATGCTCTTGGATTGACAGGATTACTATCATAAAAATGGCTATCTTTCTAAAAGCAATTTACAGATTCAATGCAATCCCCATCAAAATGCCACCTCGATTCTTCATGGAGTTAGAAAGAACAATATGAAAATTTATTTGGAATAACAAAAACCCTCAATAGCAAAAACTGTCCAAAACAATAAAAGAACTTCTAGGAGAATCACTATCCCTGACCTCTGCATTACAGAGCAATAGTGATAAAAACTCTATGGTATGGGTACAGAGACTGAGAGATAGATCAGCGGATTAGAATCAAAGACCTAGAAATGAATACATTTATGATTATTTGATCTTTGACAAAGGAAATAAAACCAGCCAGTGAAAAAAAGATAGCATTTTAAACAAATGATGCTGGTTCAACTGGTAGTCAGCATGTAGAAGAATGCAAATCAATCCATTCTTATCACCTTGTATAAAGCTCAAGGTTCATATGAATCAAGTACCTTCACATAAAACCAGATATACTCAAACTAATAGACGAAAACTGGGGAAGAACCTCGAACACATGGGCACTGGAGGAAATTTCCTGAACAGAACAACAATGGCTTATGCTCTACAAGCCATTGAAAAATGGGATCTTCCCTAAAGCAAAGGATACTGTAAATGGGACAAAGCAGTAACCAACAGATTTAGAAAAGATCTTTACCAATCCTACGTCCAATAGAGAGCTAATATCCAATATATACAAAGAAATCAAGAAGTTAGACTCCAGAGAATCAAATAATCCTATTAAAAATGGTGTACAGAGCTAAACCAAGAATTCTCAGCTTAGGAATATCGAATGGCTGAGAAGTACCTAAAGAAATGTTCAACATCCTTAGTTATCCTGAAAATGCAAATCAAAACAACTCAGAGATTCCACATAAAAACAAGTCAGAATTGCTGAGATCAAAAACTCAGGTGACAACAGATGCTGGTAAGGATGTCGAGTAAGAGGAACACTCCTCCATTGTTGTGGGACTTCAGCTGGTACAACCATTCTGGAAATCTTTCTGGAGGTTTCTCAGAAAATTGGACATAGCAGTACCCCAGGACCCAGCTATCCTCCAACATATAACAAGGACACATGCTCCACTATGTTTATATCAGCCTTATAATAGCCAGAAGCAGGAAAGAAGCCAGTTGTCCTTCAACAGAGGAATGGATACAGAAATTTGTTATATTTACACGATGGAGTACTATTCAGCTATTAAAAACAGTGACATCATGAAATTCATAGGCAAATGGATGGAACTAGAATATATCATCCTAAGTGAGATAACCCAATCACCTAAAAAACACACATGGTAACATGGTATGTACACACTGATAAATGGATATTAGCCCAAAAGCTCAGATTATTCAATATACAATCAACAGAACACATGAAGCTCAAGAAGAAGGACAACTGAAGTGCAGATGCTTCAGTCCTTCATAGAAGGGGTAACAAAAATATTCACTGGAGTAGATAGGGAGACAAATTTTGGAGCAGAGACTGAAAGAACGGCAGTTCAGATCCCCAACTGGGGATCCATACCATATACAGAACCACCAAACCTAGACAATATTGCTGATGCCAAGACATGCATGCTGTCGGGGGCCTAATATAGCTGTCTCCTGGGAGGCTCAGCCAGAGTGTGACAAATGCAGAGGTGAATGTTAGCAGCCAACCATGGAACTGAGAATGGGTTTCCCACTGGAGGAGTTTAAGTAAGGATTAAAGGACCTGAATGGTTTGGAACAACAATATCAACCAACCACAGCTCTCATGGACTGAACTACTACCCAAATACTACACATGGACAGACCCATGGTTCCAGCTGCATATATAGCAGAGGATGGCCTTGCTGGACACCAATGGGAGGTGAAGCCCTTTGTCCTCCCAAGTCTGGACCCCTCAGTGTAAGGAAATATCAGAGCAGGGAGACAGGAAGGGGTGGGTAGTTGAGTGGGGGAAAGGGCATAACATTTGAAATGTAAAGAAAAAATATCTAATAAAAAAAGAAAAGAAAAACGAACTCAATCGTTTGAGAAAAGTGGTGTCCCGAATGAGAGAGGCGAGACTCTTCTTGTTAACAGTATAATCATTTAGTAAGAAGAATTTAGAGAGGGTAATATTAGGACCCAAAGCTCTCTCAACACAAGCCTGGGATGCCAGTCTCCAGCAGCCTTCTCCTTATTGTACATTCCTACATTCCAGTATTTCTTCAGATTGAACATGTTTAATATTTTTGTAAACTATATCTTTTCCTTGGTGCTTTGTTATAACCAGTGTCTCCTTCAACACTCAGTTTTCAGGAGTGATTGCTACAATGTTGAAAGTTTTAGCTACCTATAAATGGCAGTTCTCTAGAGTATTTCTCTAATGAATCCATCTTAAATGGTGAGTCTATAACTCTCCAGAAAACAGTACAAATAGTCAAACCTAGGAAATGAAGGCATCTCATTTATGCTAATCACGGTAATTTTACTTTTTACTGATGAAAAGTACTTTGTAAGTAGGTACCTTACAGATGAGAATGGGCAAAGAAAAATTCTGCTGGAAATTTGATTATTTTCCAACTAAAAGGTGATCATGAGAGTCATGTTTGATTAATTTTTTTCCATTTTCTTTTTTTTGATCTGAAGGTGTGTGTAATATGCTTTGATTTGTGCCCCAGGCCTGTAAGAAGAAGGTAGAAAGAATATATGAAAACATCCATAGCCCTAGGAATGATTCGTAAGCTTCTTACCCAAAACTGAGACTTTTATAAGTAATAAATAGTTGCACAATTTAAACCACTTTGTTCCTACCAAACATAGCTACTTAAATACTATTGATAGGAATATAGTATTTTAAAATTCACTTTCATGTTATAATTACCCAGATTGTTCATTAATAATAGTATTTAGGTACCATGAGATGGTTTACTCACTTTCCAGCAGGAGTGGTTAGGGCGATTTTGGCCCAGAAACCGGGAAGGGGAATAACAATCAAAATGTAAATAAGAAATGCTCAAGTTAATAAAGATGGCAAAAAATGATAATCCATCCTTCTATACTTGTAATACAAAAATTTGAGGGAGACTTTAGATTTTGGGGAGTCCATCCATATGATGATCATTAATAAGCTGGGAATAGAAGTAATTACCAAGTCAGAAGAATAATTTCTTGTTTAATCTTGGTTAAACACAGAGAGAGCTGAGTTTGCTTGTTAAGCATATAAAAGTTGAATACACAAAGGAGAACTTCCAACTATTTTTTCCTAGTGACCAAAACGGCAAAAATGAGCTCAATTTGTGATTCTCTTGTGAACATAGACATAGGTAAGTTCTCATATTTGTGTAAAATGGGGATAATGTGTCACTTCTTTCCTTAGAAGGATATTCTAAGATGTTTGCCCTTTCACAAAATCTTTCAGCTTTGGTTCCTTGTTCCAAAAGAAAACAAAGTTATGTTTTAATAACATAAAATAAGCATAAAAAATCTTCAAATGCTGACAATAATATATAACCCTAGATGAGACATGATTCTCTTTCCATGTTAGAAAAAATGTAACTTTAGAAAGAAAATATTTTGTTATTTGAAACCAAAATAAAAATAAACAAAGTTTAGATTTCTTATTAATTATAAAAATGAAATACCATAAATAATCTAATAAATTAGTATGTCATGGCATACATAGGCAATTAACTATTGATATATTTTCTGTCACTAAAAATGAATCATTGAAAGTTCTTTGTGCGTTAGTGAGGCTCCAGCCACTAGGCACCTTGCTTGGAATCCTCAACTGTCCTCCAGATTCATGCTCTGCAGCTCACCAATGTTCGCTTTTCAACAGGAACACGCTTCCTACAGTTTAATATTCCCTCTGAAAAGTTTTGTAGTTCAGACTATGGGCTAGGTCTAAAATAACTTCTCAAATGGTCAAAGCTGAAGAACTGGCAGATTTACTTCTACTTCTGGCTAAAAACAATCTTTCTCACATTATTTCAATGTGTCTGGTTCAATCCAGGTCAGACACCAGAAACATAAAACACTTGCCAGTGTTTCTGAACATTTCAGATGCTTGGCTGCTGGAGAACATATTTACTTAATACTGATCCACCATTAGAAATACTTACTCTTTTAGCTGGTAGAAGCTGTGAGAGGTAGTGTACTCAGAAAGAATGACTACAACATGACAACATGTCTCCCTTGTACATTTTAAGTCTTCAATTATTTTACAGAACTCAGTACAAATTATACAACATTAGTATTGAAAAATTATATGAGACATTAAAACTAAATATTATCATCCAAGTTTTT
Source organism: Rattus norvegicus (assembly GCF_021556685.1). NCBI lineage: Eukaryota > Metazoa > Chordata > Mammalia > Rodentia > Muridae > Rattus > Rattus norvegicus. Next base: position 62,470,245 of record NC_141542.1, on the reverse strand, counting down.
GCTGTTGTTAATCTTCAATGAAGAGTTTGGTAAAGTACAGACAGCATCAACAACTTGGAATTTAGTTTGGTGATGGCTGATATTTAATCTCCAAAAATAATGAATACAGAGGTAAATTGTTACACTAATTAAAATTTTTTACAGGACCCTATTAAAAATGGGGTGTAAAACTAAAAAAGAATTCTCAACTGAGGAATATCAAATGGCCGAGAAGCACCTAAACAAATATTCAACATTCTTAGTTATCAGGGAAATGCAAATCAAAACAACCCTGAGATTCCACTTCACACCAGTCAGAATGACTAAGATAAAAAACTCAGGTGACAGCAGATGCTGGTATGGATTGCAAGCTGGTACAACCACTCTGGAAATCAGTCTGGAGGTTCCTTAAAAAATTAGACATAGTAGTACCTGAGGACCCAGCTATTCCACTCCTGGACATATACCCAAAAGATGCTCCAACACATAACAAGGACATATGCTTCACTATGTTCATAGCAGCCTTATTTACAGTAGCCAGAACCTGGAGAAAACCCAGATGTCTTCAACAGTGTAATAGATACAGAAAATGTGGTACATTTACACAGTGGAGCACTACTCAGTTATTTAAAAAATGACTATGTGAAATTCTTAGGTAAATGGATAGAATTTGAAAATATCCTGAGTAAGGTAACCCAATCACAACAGAACATACTTGGTATGCACTTATTGATAAGTGGATATTAGCCCCAAGGCTCAAAATACCCAAGATATAATTTATCTTCTTCTTTTTTTTTTCTTTTTTTCCGGAGCTGGGGACCGAACCCAGGGCCTTGCGTTTGCTAGGCACCAAGATATAATTTAAAGAGCACACTAAGCTCAAGAAGAAGGAATACCAAAGAGTAGATGCTTCAGTCCTCCTTAGAAGGGAGAAAAAATACTCACAGGAGGAAGTATTGAGACAAAGTGTGGAGCAGAGACTGAAGGAAAGGTCATCCAAAGAATAGACTACCTGGGGATCCATCACACATACAATCACCAAACTCAGACAATATTGTGGATACACTTAATGACAGGAGCCTGATATAGCTACCTCCTGAGAGCCTCTGCCAGAACCTGACAAGTAAAGAGGAGGATGCTTGCAGCCAACCATTGAACTGAGAACAGGATCCCCAGTGATGGAGTTAGAAAGGATTGAAGGAGCTGAAGGAGTTTGCAACCCCATAGGAGGAAAAAAACAACCAGAAACCCTGCCAGAGCTCCCAGGAACTAAACCACCATCCAAAGAATACACATGATTGGACCCATGACTCCAGTCACATAAGCAGCATAAGATGGCCTTATTGATCATCAGTGGCAGAAGAGGCCCTTGTCCTTGTGAAAGCTTGGTTCCCCAGTGTAGGGGAATACCATGGCAGGAGGAGGGAGGATGGAATAGTGGTTTTCAGGAGAGGAAACCCCAGGAAATGGGATGATATTTGAAATGTAAATAATATTCAATAAAAAATTCTTACTGAAAAACTCCTCAGCCAAAATCAACTCAAAAATAATACTAGACTATGTTGTAAATATATAGATAACTGCATTATAAGGGGAAATGTTAGGGGAAAGGACACTGACATTAGGACAAAACAGCAACCAACCAATTGGGAAAAGAACGTTACTAATCCTATATCTGATAGAGGGCTAATATCCAATATATACAAAGAACTCAAGAAGTTAGTCTCCATAGTATCAAACAACCATATTAAAAATGGGGTACAGAGCTAAACAAAGAATTTTCAGCTGAGGAATATCGAATGGCTGAGAAGTACCTAAAGAAATGTTGAATATCCTTAGTCATCAGGGAAATACAAATCAAAACGACCCTGAAATTCCACCTCAAACCAGTCAGAATGGCTAAGATAAAAACTCAGGTGACAGCAGATGCTGGTTAGGCTATAGAGAAAGAGGAACACTCTTCCATTTTTGGTGGGATTGCAAGCTGGTAAAAACCACTCTGGAAATCAGTCCTGAGGTTCCCCAGAAAATTGGACATAGTACTACCTGAGGAACCAGCTATACCACTCCTGGGCATATCCCCAAAATATGCTCCAACATATAACGAGGACACATACTCCACTATGTTCATAGCAGTCTTATTTATAAATAATAGTCATAAGCTGGACAGAACCCAGATGTCCCTCAACAGAGTAATAGATACAGAAAATGTGGTACATTTACACATTGGAGTACCACTTGGCTATTAAAAACAGTGACTTCATGAAATTCATATGAAAATGGATGGAACTAGAAAATATCATGCTGAGTGAGGTAACCCAATCACAAAATAGTATGCACGGTAGGCACTCACGGATAAATGGATGTTAGCCTTAAATATAAGAGTATAATAAGAGTACCCAAGATATAATCCACAGACCGCATGAAGTTCAATAAGAAGGACAACTAAAGTGCAGATGCTTCAGTCTTTCTTAGAAGGGGGAGCAAGAATATTTCAACAAGGAGATATGTAGACAAAGTTTGGAGCAGAGACGGAAGGAATGACTATTCAGAGTCTACCCCACTTGGGGATACAGCCCATATACAAACAGTCACCAAACCCAGATAGTATTGCTGAGGCCAAGAAGTGCATGCTAACAGGAGTCTGATATAGCTGTCTCCTGGGAGGCTCAGCCAGAGCATAAAAAATACAGAGGCAGATACTTGCATCCAACCATTGAACTGAGAACGAGGTCCCCATTGGAAGAGTTAGAATAATGACTGAAGGAGCTGAAGGGATTTGCAACCCTCTACAAGCATCATACCAACCAACCAGAGCTGCCAGAGACTAAACTACCATTCAAAGTCCATACACATGGACTGCCCCATGGTTCCAGCTGAATATGTAGCAGAGGATGACCTTTTGGGGCACCAATGATAGGAGAGTCCCTTGTCCTGCCAAGGCTCGATGCCCCAGTGTAGGGGAATGTCAGCGCAGGGAGGGAGGAAGGGGTGGGTGAATGGGTGGGGGGACATCTTCATAGAAGAAGGATGAGGGGGCATGGAATAGGGAGTTTATGGATAGGAAAACTGGAAAGGGGATAACATTTGAAATGCAAATAAATAATAAAACATCCAATAAAAAGATTAGGTGAATCCTAGTAGAAAAGGAGAACAATAACTTTTTATCAGTTGGTAGCTGTAAAATTTGAATGAGAGGCTAGAGGAGGCTAGGGAGTCTAGTTTAGGTTAACTAAAATTAGTTATCAAAAAAAGCAGCAAGATATGGAAGCCTCATGAAGACCTCTCTGAACTCAGAAGTGATACATGAGTGGGAGACACACAGACTGCTCACCTGAGCTGGAGACTTAGAAAGAAAATGTCAACCATTCAACTGGGAGGGAACATCTTAAGACTGATTTTTAGCTACAAATGGGTGACATTCTAACCAGGTGAGCTGATTACCATCACTGTGCATTCCATTTAGATTTTTCAACAGGGAAGTGCACAGACAAGGGAAGTGGGATATCAGACTGCAGATGAGATATTTGACAATGGAAGCTATAATTCTTGAGACTGTGTAGATCAGGTCTGACCTCAGTGGTCAGTATTAAGACCCTTCAGCATCACTTCAGTATGACTTGAAAGTGGCTTCTGGTATTGTTAGAATTCTAGTTGCTTTTGTACACACAGCCTTCTGTTGCTGGCATAAGTAGGATGAAAACTGAAGCCAGTATCTCTTTCTGTCTTGAAGAATGACTTTGTGTTGTGATCACTCCCCAAGGTTGACTTAGATACTTAAAAAGATTGTCTGAATGAATGATAGACTGGAACAGCCTTCCTGAGGGAAGGGGACATTTTCTTCTTGTATCTTCTGGTATCTCTTTAACTAACACAAGAAGAAAATTTTAACACATGCTCTGCAGCCTTCACTGTTCCCTAACTGACCCTATGCCCAACAAACTCTCATGTCAATGGCTCGTATCAGACCACGAGTAGCAACTACCTTCCCCCATAACACAAAGAAGTTTGCTTTATATTAAGCAACACAAATGGCTACTTGTTGCAGTCTCTGCCCATTATGGGTAGAATTTGCATCCATCTGAGAAAAATATGAAGCAGAAATTGGGACTTGTTAACAGCAAATCCTTCAGGTTTTGCTAATATTTTCTCCCAATCCTATTATGTGGTTGTAACAAAACATGTGATGTCAGAGAATTTATCAATTACAAATGTGTTTCTACTGATTTTGGAGGCTGTGAAGGGCAAGATGATGGTACCCAAAGGTTCAGTGTTTGTTAGGGTTCTGCTCTAAAGCTGGTCCCTCTGCTGCCTCCTAATGTAGAAGATGTGAAAATGGATTGAGCGTTCCCTTGTTCCTCTTTAAAATGTCACTAATCGTATTCATGATTTTCTTACCCCTAAAATATCTGCCTGGTAACACACAGTAATGTGGAGGGCCTTTCAATTTATGAATTTTGGAGGACATTGGGTTTGTAGTTTTTGTTTCCCTTCCCTTACTTTTATTAGAATATGAGTTAAGCATCCGTAGTCAAGAATTTTTCAGTCAAAAATAGTCCAAAACTTAAAAAAGAAAACAATATCCTTTTTTACATCCCTCAGAAAGTCTAGACACTCCCAACTCCTCTGAGAGTTAGTTCATTCCAAATTGAACCCCAAGTTCCAAGGGTAGTCCACTATCTCTAATGTCAAATGGGTTAGCCAAACCCTCCCATCACTGAAGGGGTGGTTCTGGGAAGCACAAGGAAAGGAGTCTCTTTTTTTTTATTGGATTTTTTTATTTACATTTCAAATGTTATTCCCATTCCCAGTTCCCAGTCCATAAGCCCCATATCACATCCCCCCTCTCCCTTCATCTATGAAGGTGTTCCCCTCCCAAACCACTTCCCTCTTCCCTTTTCTGGTTACAAGTCACTTCAGCTCCTTCAATTTTTTCTCTACCTCCACCAATGGGGACCCCATTCTCAAATGCAATGGTTGGCTGCTAGCATTCACCTCTGTATTTGTCATGCTGTGGCTGAACCTCTCAAGAGATAGCTATGTCAGGCTCCTGTCATCATGCAGTTGTTGGATTCATCAGTATTGTCTAGGTTTGACGACTATATGTATACGGCTGGATCCTCGGGTAGGGCAGGCCCTGAATGGCCGTTCTTTCACTCTCTGCTCCAAACTTTGTCTCCATATCTCCTCCTATGAATATTTTTGTTCCTTCTTTTAAGAAGGACTGAAACATTCGCACTTTGGTCATCTATCTTCTTGAGCTTCATGTGGTCTGTGGATCATATCTTGGGTACCTCAAGCTTTTGGGCTAATATCCACTCATCAGTGAGTGCATACCATGTGTGTTTTTCTGTGATTGGGTTACCTCACTCAGGATGGTATTTTCCAGTTCCCTCCATTTGCCTATGAATTTCATGAAGTCATTGTTTTTGATAGCTGAGTAATATTCCATTGTGTAGATGTACCACATTTTCTGTATCCATTCCTCTGTTGAAGGGCATCTGGGTTCTTTCCACCTTCTGGCTATTATAAATAAGGCTACTATGAACATAGTGGAACATGTGTCTTTGTTATCTGTTGGAGATGTTGGAGCATCATTTGTAGCCCAGGAGTGGCATAGCTGGGTCCTCATGTAGTGCTATGTCCAATTTTCCGAGGAACCTCTGAACTGATTTCCAGAGTGGTAGTAGGAACTTACAATCAACAACAGTGGACAAGTGTTTCTTTTTCTCTACATCCTCACCAGCATCTGTTGTAACATGAGTTTTTTTTTCCATGCTGACTGGTGTTAAGTGAAATCTCAGGGTTCTTTTGATTTGAATTTCGCTGATGACAAAGGATGTTGAATATATCTTTAGTTACTTCACACCCATATTGATATTCCTCAGCTGAAATTTCTTTGTTTAGCTCTGTACCCCATTTTCAATAGGGTTTTTTGACTCTCTTGAGTTGAACTTCTTGAGATCTCTGTATATATTAGATATTAGCCCACTATTGGATGGAGTATTGGTAAAGATCTTTTCCCAAACTGTTGGTTGCTGTTTTGTCCTAATGACAGTGTCCTTTGCCTTGCAGAAATTTTGTAATTTTATGAGGTTGCATTTGTTGATTTTTGATTTGGGGTATAAGTCATGGGTGTTCTATTCAGGAAATTTCCCCAGAGCCCATGTGTTTGAGGATCTTCCCCACTTTTTCTTCTATTAGTTTGAGTGAATCTGGTTTCATGTAGAAGTCTTTGGTTCACTTGGATATGAACTTTGTATATGGTGATAGGAATGGTTCGATTTGCATTCTTCTACATGCTGACCTCCAGTTGAGCCACCACCACTTTTTGAAAATGCTATCTTTTTCCCGCTGGATGGTTGTAGTTTCTTTGTCAAAGATCAAGTGACCATATGTGTGTGGGTTCATTTCTGGGTCTTCAATTCTATTCTACTGATCTACCTGCCTGTATCTGTACCAATACCATACAGCATACAGTTTTTTTTTTGTTTTTTTTTTTAACCACTGCTGCTCTATAATACCGCTTGAGGTCAGGGATGGTGAAGTTCTTTCATTATTGAGGATAGTTTTCCCTATCCTGCTTTTTATTCTTTATTCCAAATGAATTCACCAATTGCTTTTTCTAACTCTATGAAGAATTGAATTGGGATTTTGATGGGGATTGCATTAAATCTATTGATTGCTTTTGGCAAAATGGCCATTTTTACTAACTTAACACTGCCAATCCATGAGCATGGGAGATCTTTCCATCATCGGAGATCTTCAATTTTTTTCATCAGAGACATGAAGTTCTTGTCATACAGATCTTTTACTTCCTGGGTTAGAGTCACAACAAGCTATTTTATGTTATTTGTGATTATTGTGAATGGTGTCATTTCCATAATTTCTTTCTTAGCCTATTTATCCTTTGAGAAGTATAATACTCCTGATTTGTTAGAGTTATTTTTATATCCTGCCAATTTGCTGAAGTTCTTTGTCAGGATTAGGATTTTCTTGGTGTTACTTTTTGGGTCACTTAAGTATACTATCATGTCATCTGCAAGTAGTGATATTTTGACTTCTTCTTTTCCAATTTGTATCCTTTTGACCTCCCTTTGATGTCTGATTGCTCTAGCTATGACTTTGTGTACTACATTGAATATGTAGAGACAGAGTGGGCAGTCTTGTCTAGTTCCTGATTTTAGTGGGATTGCTTCAAGTTCTCTCTATATAGATTAATGTTCGCTAACTGGCTTGCTGTATATTGTTTTTAAGAAGCTTATGGGCCTTAAATTCCTCATCTTTCCAAGATGTTTAATATGAAGGGGTGTTGAATTTTCTCAAACACTTTCTCAGCATCTCATTAGATAATCATGTGAGGTTTCTTTTTTTTTTTTAGTTTGTTTACATAGTGGATTATGTTGATGGATTTCTATATATTGAACCATCCCCGAATCCCTGGGATAAAGCCTACTTGATCATGATGGATGATCATTCTGATGTGTTCTTGGATTCGGTTTTCGAGAATTTAATTGAGTATTTTTGCATTGATATTTATATGGGAAATTAGTTTGAAGTTCTCTTTCTTTGTTGAATCTTTGTGTGACTTAGGTAAAAGTATTATTGTGGTTTCATAGAAGGAATTGGGTAGTGTTACTTCTGTTTCTATTTTGAGGAGTAGTTTGGACAGTATTGGTAGTAGGTCTTTTATGAAGGTCAGATAAAAATCTATATTACACCCATCTGGTCATGGGCTTTTTTGTTTGGGAGATTTTAATCACCGTTTCTATTTCTTTAGAATGGGACTGTTTAGATGGTTTATATGATCCTGATTCAACTTTAATACTTGACATCTGTCTCGAAAATTGTCTGTTTCATCCAGATCTCACAGTTTTGTTGAATATAGGCTGTTGCAGTAGAATCTGTTGACTTTTTGGATATCCTCAGATTCTGCTGTTATGTCTCCCTTTTAATTTCTGATTTTGTTAATTTGTATACACTTTCTGTGACTTCTAATTAGTCTGACTAAGGATTTATCTATCGTTTTTCTCAAAGAACCAGCTCCTGGTTTTGTTGATTCTTGGTAAGGTTCTTTTTGCTTCTACTTGGTTAATTTGAGCCCTGAGCATGATTATTTCCTGCCATCTATTTGCTTCTTTTTGTCCCATAACTTTTAGATAGGCTATCAAGTTGTTAGTATATGCTCTCTCCAGTTTCTTTTTGGAGGCACTCAGAGATATGAGTTTTCCTATTAACACTGCTTTCATTGTGTCCCACATGTTTAGGTAAATTGTGCTTTCATTTTCATTAAATTCTAAAAACTCTTCAATTTTGTTCTTTATTTCATCCTTGACCAAGTTATCATGGAGTAGAGTGTTGTTCAACTCCCATGTATAGGTGGACTGTCTGTGGTTTTTGTTGTTATTGAAGAGTAGTCTTAATTCATGGTGATATGAAAGAATGCATGGGATTATTTGAATCTTCCTTTATCACTTGAGGCCTGTTTTATGACCAATTATGTGTTCAAATTTAGAGAAGGTACAATGAGGTTCTGGGAAGGTATATTTTTCTGTTTTAGGATGAAATGTTTCATAGATATCTGTTAAATCCTCTTGGTTAAGAACTTCTGCTGGTTTCTCTATGTCATTGTTTAGTTTCTGTTTCAGTGATTGGTCCATTGATTAGAGTGGGGTGTTGAAATCACCCACTATTATTGTGTGAGGTGCAATTTGTGCTTTCAGCTTTAATAAGGTTTCTTTTATGAATGTATGTGCCCTTGCATTTGGAGCATAGATATTCAGGATTGAGTGTTCAATGAGTTTTGTCAATGTTTTCTGTGGTATCTTCTGCCCCTAATATTCCCTCTTCTATCTCTTGCATTCTGTTGTTAATGCTTGCATCTATGACTTCTGATCTCTTTTCTAGGTTATCTATCTCCAGGGTTGTCTCCCTTTGTGCTTTCTTTATTGTTCTATTTCTATTTTTAGATCCTGGATGGTTTTGCTTAATTTCTTCACCTGTTTGGTTGTTTTTTCCTGTACTTGTTTAAGGTATTTTTGTGATTCCTCTTTAAAGGCTTCTACTTGTTTACCTCTGTTGTCCTATATTTCTTTAAGGGAGTTATTTAAGTCCTTCTTAAAGTCCTCTATCATCTTCATGAAATGTGATTTTAAATCTGAATCTTGCTTTTCTGGTGGGATATCCAGTATTTGTTTTGGTGGCAGACCTGGGCTCTGATGATGTCAAGTAGTTTTTGTTTCAGTTACTTAGCTTCCTGCACTTGGCTCTCGCTATCTTGTCTCTGGTTTTAGCTTGTCTTGCTGTCTCTGACAGTGGCTTGACCCTCCTGCAAGCCTGTGTGTCAGCACTCCTGGAGACCATCTCTTTCCCAAAGGGATCTGGGACTACTGAGTAGTGAGACTTAGTCTCTTCTGGGCACAGGCAGAAACTGTAAGGGTCCTTTTCTAGACTGCCCCTTGGTTCGTGTGTCATGAGGGCTCCTGGTCTGTCTCTCAAAGCAGAAGTGTTGGCCTTACCTCTGCTCTCAGGGGTATCAGCACTCCTGGTGACTGGCTTTTAGCTCTAGGTACAGGCAGGGACTGGTAGGATCCTGCCCCTGACTGCTCTTAGGTTCCTGTGTCTAGAGGGTTCTAGGCAGGTTCTTTTTGGGCAGGAATATGAGTAGAGATGGTGTTTCCTGGAAGCTCTCAAGATTTCCAGTACTTCTGAGAGTCTAGCTTATACCCCCATGTGGGTTTGGGTACAGACAGGTGTGGGACTGGGTCAGGTCTGGGCTCAGGCAGAAACTGGAAATGTCCTTTCCCAGACTGCTTCTGTGTTTTTGAGTCCTGAGAGCTCCAGGCAGGTCCCTCGGAGCAGAAGTGGTGGTCCTTCCTCTGCTTTCAGGTGTGTCAGCGCTCCTAGTGACTGGTTTTCAGCTCTGGGCATAGGCAAAAACCGGAAGGATCCTCTCCCTGACTGCTCATAGGTTCCTGTGTCCAGAGTGCTTTAGATGAGTTCCTCTTGGGCTAAGAATGTGAGCAGAAGTGGTAGTCTTCCCTAAGCAATCAGGATTGTCGGTACTTCTGAGAGTCCAGCTTTCTACCCCACTTATATTTATTTTTCTTCATAAAAAGACATTTAAATGATTTTTCTTTTCTAAAAATATTTTTATTAATTCTTTGAGAAATCTGTATAATACATTTATTGTGATAATACCATTCTCCTTCTACCTTCCCCATGTTTTTCTCGATATACCCTTCCAACTTTGTGTCTTCATTTCTTTTTAAACCTATCAGGTCCCATTTTGGCTGCCTATATATTCTTAGGTGTTTTGCCACCCACTGGAGTGTGTTAGACCTATCACAAGCCACACTCTAAGAAAAGCTAATTTTTCCTCTTTCAGCAACTATCAGTTACTACAATCCCTTAGTTAGGGGTAGAACTTCATGCCTACTTCCCCTCTCCATTCTGATAGTATTTTGTCTTGTGCTTGCACAGGTCTTGAACAGGCTGTTACAATTTTTATGAGTTCATATGTGCAACTGCTCTATTATCTTCCAGGAATAATTTCCTTGCAAAAGCCTGTCGTCCATTGCCTCTGCCCTTCTCTCACAATGATGTCTGAAATTTAGGAGGAACTGAGTTTGAATTAGGAGGAAGTCTCGTTTAAGGCTTAAAAATGCTACACTCACTTATTTTCCTCATCTTTAATGTGACTTTCAGTGGTAATTGTCATATACTTCAAAAACAATTTCTCTGAAGAGTTTGAATGACTCACTGATTGGTAAGTATAAAAAGGTGTGGGATGATGTCACAGGTGAGGCAGGTACAAGATAGAATGAGGCCTGTCATTGGACAAGAGGGAAGGATGGGGATGAGAAAAGTTTGAAGAAAGAGGAGGAGAGAGAGTAGCCGGGGACAACAGAGAAGCTGATGTTAAGATTCCACACTGTACCTTTACAGGTTGTTATGAATGTTCTTACGGGATGGATGGTACTGGGCTTTGTATGTTTAGGTGGGCAATTATATCTTATCAAGTGAATCAAAGGTTGTGTTCTATGTTCTTTCACGTAATGATTTAGGTGTAAGAAAGTATGCAGGGACTAGAGCTACTGGGATGACTAGGATGTGTGTTTGTGGCATGGAAACCTGCCTTGGGAACTGGATAGGTAGAGAGATTGCTGCCAGGCTCAGGGAGAGGTCTTCGGCAGTGTGATATGGGATGGAGCAAAGCAGGTGAGAGGCTTTGCTCACTGAGACTTAAGATATCTAGCAGATATCTTGGGGTCCTGCGGTGCCGGACCTAGAGTGGATAAAAGACCTACATTTTATTTTTTTTATATTTTCACAACAACAAGAAGTTGTTAGGAGTTGGCTTAATACTATGTCTTCTTGGTAAAATATTAGTAGCAGGTTCTTCCCTAGTGCCTATGACCTTTGCATACAGGTTATTGGCCTCAGCAACTATGTGAAGTATATTATAGGCGCTATCTTGTGAAAAAAAATTTAAATTCAAGCAGAAAGTAATTCGCTACATCAATGCCATGTATGCCACTGTTGCAGTCAGATGACTCATAATTGCTGTGGCTTGCAAGTTCCATAGCTGGATGAGATTGACTATTATCTTTCTATTTCTAGTTGGTTTTTGTTGTTGTTGTTGTTTTTGTTTTAAAAAAAACTCTACACTGATTTCCATAGTGATTTCATTGATTTGCACAAATCAGAATTTGTTATCACTTACGTTTTGATCTTATCTATTCTGCCTAGGTAAGGTGGCCCCAAAGAAGTTTCCCTTATATTGACTAATTCAGAAACATTTCTCAGAATTATGTAATTTATGTTTTGAGAACTATTTATATCCAATCCCATTTGGATGTAGTGGTGTTTGTTTCTTGATGTTTACTTTTTAAAGTCTCTGTATATTCTAGATACTAGTTATGTCACATATGTATTAGTAAAGATTTTTCTCCGTTCTGTAGGCTATCTCTTCATTTAAATCCTGGTATTCTTTTATTGTTCAGAAGCCTTTTAGTTTTATACAGTTCTATTTGTTGATTGTTATTCTTAATGCTAAAGATTTTGGGGTCATGTTCAGAAAACCCTTTCCCTAGCTTATAAGCATATTTTTGACTAGTTTTTAAAAATGCATTCAGGATATCAGATCTTTTGTTGAGTTTCTTGATTTATTTGGAGTTCAGCTTTATGAATGGTAAGAGACAGGATCAGGTTTCATTTTCTGCGTGTAATTATCCAATTTGAACATCTCCATTTGTTGAAGATTGCTGTCTTTTCTCCAATGTGTATTCTTGGACCTTTTTGCCAAAATCATGAAGTTTTCTATTCTATTCCATTAATCGAAATGTCTTTTTTTATCCTGTAACACAGTTTATTACTGATGTTTCTTAAAAAGCATAATCAGTCTTTTTATAGGTATATGGGGATTTGTCTTATTAGGTATATTATTTCTGAAAAAAACCTAAAAGTAAGTCAGTCATCCTGGTACTAGTCTGCATACATAACACCTAATATAATGCATTTCAAAAATCTCAGAAATATTATTTTATATCAAGTTTCTTTTCATGTTATAAGGTTTATGGCTTAAAATTAACCATATTATGTGATAACAAAGGATAACTTTTACTAAAAACAGAGTCAAATTAAACTTAATATTTTTAATTTGCAATGTTAGAAAGTGATTATATTAATCTTGCGATGTCTTCCATCATAAAATTGTTTTCTTATTTTCATAGGCAAGATATGAAGGAAACTACATTTTTATGTA